>NC_140923.1:16300462-16351264 GCF_045865225.1 Trachurus japonicus
GACTCCAAGCTGAAAACTGAAAAAATTTAAAAATAACATGTACTGTATACTAGGGGTGTTAACGGTATATTTATTCGTCCCGTCCGTCACGGTAGGGGGGTCACGGTTCGGTGCACGCAGTCACACAACGAATACGTCTGAATGAATATTTAAAAAAAAAAAAAAAGTCAAGTCCTCACTCCAATCCAGGTGGCGGTAATGAGCCCCAAAGCTGCTACAACCGTCATAACAGACGAAGAAGAGAAGTGATGAGAGTGTGAAGTGAGAAGCTGCCTGCCTCATTTATGCAGATTTATGTCACCGTGGCTTCTCAGTGAAACACAACGGCGGCGGCTCGCGACCATAGAAAGCAGCTCGCGACTGGTCAACCGGACAAAGTCCGTCGGCGATGTTTCACGGATGCGCGCTGCGTCGCTAGAAACGCATCAAACACGTAGCGCATGTTCACCCCCCCCACATGTCAATCACTGGTGCAGGGAAACTCATCCCGCTGCCTCTTGACATGAACACAGACAGGACCAGAAACATCGCCAAGGCAGCTGGCATCTAGTCTAAATTAACTGTGTAAACCAACATTGATGTTAGTTTCTTGTTTTGTTTTTTTTGTAATAGTTGTTAGTTATCAAGTGCAAGTTTTTTCCCTCTAGAATTAATGAATGGCATGATAACACTCCAAATGCACTTTTTTTTTTTTTTTTTTTTTACACAAGACAGATTTTAATTTTACATTCAATAGTGTCTGTTGTACCGTACCGAACCGTGACCCCTGAACCGTGACTTTTGTGTACCGTTACACCCCTACTGTATACTGAAGTTTTATCATGTATTTCTAACATGTTTACAGTCTACAACAGGACCTCAGACGGATGGCTAGAATGGCATGGGAATCAGTATTATGTTAATACTCCTTCCTCATCCATGGAAAACGCTCGTTCCTTCTGCAAACAAAGGCATGGGGACTTGGTGACTATCAACAGTGAAGCCGAAAGTCTCTTTTTATGGCAACAGGTGAGCAGTGACACATTTACCACTAGGAGTAGGGGAAATTTCCGATTCTTAGATGCATCACGATTCGACGTGGATGAATCTCAATCAATATACAAACGTCCAAATTTCGATTATTTAAATCTGTTAAAGCGGAAGTAAGCAGGATTTCTCCCGTGGCTCTGCTACAATTTTTACCTTAATTAAAAAGCTCCGGAGTAATTGTGATCGTTAACTACATGACTTGTAACTTGTTACAAGTGAGAACGGAGGCTCTCTGCCTTCCACCTGGCGTCTCACAGCTGAAAATACACACACACACACACAGTGTATTATAAACAAAAACATTGTCTTTGTTATTTCAATTGTGTTATTTTATTTATTTATTTGTTTTTCGTTATTTCGTTTGGTTATAATAGTTATCATTGCGTATTTTGACGTATTAGAATTTAACATACCCTCTTGTCTTGTGTTGTTATATATGTTTGTTTTGTCTTAAGGCGGGCTTACACTGCACGACTATTCGTCTGTTCACATCTCAAACTGCACGAGCTTCCCTCTTCAGTCCTACGTCTCAGATCAGTCTCAGACTGAGAGAGAGAGAGAGCGCGGCGCTACTCTCTCCAGCCAGCTGACATGAAGCTCACCTGCGGCTCACCTGCAGCTGTCAGAGGAGCCTCGCTAGTTCTCTCTCTCGCCTGCACTTTGTTTAAAAGTTCAGCTGATCTGGTCAGCTGAGCTGAGCCAGAGCACAGAGGACGTGGTTGCTGGTGTATAGGCTCGCTATTTTATACTGTAACGGCAAGAAAAAGTCCCTCCTCTCTCTATCTCCCCGTTCTCACTCCATCTGACGAGGTTCAGCATCTGTAATCAGGTTCATAAAAGCTCTGTGCTCTATCTGTCATGGTAAAAACTTGTCGTATGTGCAGAATCGTGACGTGACCGAGCAACATGACCGGGTGTGGCTGCGTTCAGGCCGAGTACTGGTGCTCGTACCGCGGCGAGTCGGAGCTTCACCACCCGCTCAGTCAGTCAGTCTCAGTCAGGGGTCCGTTTCACAAAGCAGGTTTAGTGAAAACTTAGTCTGTTAACCCTGAAATGAGGCAAACTCTGGGTTTCCTGTCTCAGAGTAGATCAACTCAGTTTCAGGTTTAGGCTCAGAGTTTGTTGAACCTGCTTTGTGAAACGGATGAAGCAGTTAAACTGGAAACTGCTCAAACGGGCGATTGTGGGCTATGAGGTAGGAATAAAAATAGACCCACCTTGAGAATTTACAGTAACTATTATCTTGATCTGCGTGGTGAAAGCCAATCTCGTTGTTGTTGTCACCGTGGCAAAGTGTCGTGTGTGTACGGGGGAAGGGAGGGGTGGGGGGAACGGGGGTGACACATCCAGCAGGAGGACAAACTATCCTGCGTTTAAATAACATGTCGAAAATATCTGCTTGACAACTCATGGAGCTGGAAGCAGCCCTAAATAAGCAACTACACTTTAACAACAAGCCCAAAAACCCGCAACCCACGACTACCAATATTTATAAGTGACTTCACAGAAAAACAAGCCCAAGGTCACGTATAATAAGCGGACTTGGCAACTCGCTCCCTCAGTATTTTGGCAGGTATGTTGTTCTGCTGGGTATTCGCGAATACCCGGAAGATGTAGTATGGTCCCGCCCACAACTCAGTGGAATATGATTGGCTAAGACACCTGTCAATCTCAAACTCATGCCCACATTGACTTGCATTACACGGGCCTTCGGTCACAGCCACCGAAGGTCCTGCAGGGGGAGTTGATGATTTACTGCCCAGATACCGTTGGAAGAAAAATTGTGATTGGTCCATTTCCCGTTCCATTATATTAACCCATTGTTTCCCAAGAAATATTAGTCCAACTTTATAACAATGATCTAGAAAATATTACTTGTGTGTTACTCACTGTATACAATTAATAAATAAAATAAAATAAAATAAAATAAAATAAAATAAATAAATATATAGTAGTACAAAAATTATTTCAATATTTTTTCGTGGGCCTTCACTGAATACCTTGAAGGCCCAGAGGGTTCCCCTCTGCCGTATACCGTGGTAAAATGTGGAGGAAGTTTGACGGTATCAAAATTTGGATACCGCCCAAGCCTACTCTACGATTATTAGGCTGCGACTCGTCTGGGACGACAAAATCGTGCAGTGTAAGTCCGCCTTTACACACTTTTACACATGTATCGTTTCCTGCTTCATGATGTTTTATCACCTGTATTGCACTATGGATATGAATAAAAAAATAAATAAAAAAACTACATAAACAACAGAAACTATGACTTACTCTCTGTTTGCAGATGTACGGTGTCGGTGACAGTGGGTCTTACTGGATAGGCCTGACTGTAGATCTCGATGGAACATATCAGTGAGTACCAAACACAGTCAAATTTATTACATGCATCTCAATTTATCGTTGAATTATTGTTATTGTTGAACTTCTGTTTTCTGGATCTGAGAAAAGTATGTTCTCAATCTGCTCCACATTTAAAGAATCAGTGGCTCAAAGGTAAAACTGCAAGTTGCACTATTTCCACAATCACCCTTTACTCCCTTTACTGAATTGAATCAGTATGTCATTATGCTATAATATTTTTGTAGTTGTTTCTTACAAAATTACAGTTTTGCTTGTTACTTAAAGGTGGGTGGACGGTTCTCAAGTGGTGTTTCAAAAGTGGGAAGTAGGTCAGCCTGATTTCAGAAACTTCGATGAGAACTGTGCTGCCATGCAAGAATTGAATGGTGAGTGAATTACAATATAATCTACTTTACATCCAAATGATATATTTAACATAATTTCAGATTTCAGTACCGAGTTACTTAGTGACAATTATAATTGCTCAGCCTCTCATTTGTCAAAAACACAAGAAGATAAAAAAAAAATTACATGCAGATGCTATTCCTATTAATTCCCTACACTTACTGTACAGTAAGCATCCTGATTCAAACAATTAAAGAAATATTCTAGAAAGAGAAAAGAAAATCAAAAAATGGGTTTGATTCTGTGAATGTTGATCATGTACGTTGATTTTTATATCTTGCGTTGGTTCACAGGCTTCTGGCATGATTATAATTGTGGGTATAGTCACCGGTTTATTTGCAAACGTAGTGGATCCCCTCCAGCTAACACCACTGTAGCACCCACAGTGCCTCCTAAAGGTGGCTGCCCAGCTAACTGGAAAACATTTAACTCCAAGGTCAGAGGTAATTTTTTAACCATACAAATTACTTTTTAGGATACAAGAATAAAACCAACGCAAATACAGTATTTTAATCTTTTAAAAAGGGTACAACTTGTAATGCTCTTTAGAGATATCACATTAGTTGTTTCGTCATGTTGAATTTAGATATATAGGCTGTGTTTAAAAATACAATGTTTGAGTAGATGTATTTGGTAGATTTGCAACACCTTAAAGTGAAATTCCGGCGTAAGTGTAAACCATGGTCAAACACACCGTAACACCGAGTTAGACCCCCCCTCGAGAGATCAATTTGCCCGACCGCTACATTCACGAGATCCACCAACTTCAGCAAATACCGCAATATCGCCACACACGGCGCTGTCCGGATCCACTGTCTGACCGCAACCAAAACGCCACCATTTGCCCAAAATAATGCTCAGAACTGCACCAAATGTCATCAATAGTACACACAGGGTCCCAGCACGTAGTACGAGTTGTCAAACATCTGCTAGCTTTGCCTGTTTTCTTTAGCAAGGAGATGCAACTCAACTCACCTACTTCTCCTCCGGGAGCCGCTCGTTCGTGAGGAAGCCCTGACGAGTCGATCACCGAGTGCACCGGAGTTCCGCAGCTCAATCAACAATTACCTCATGGAAATACAATCAGAGTTTTTTTTTTTTATATCTTGCATATCATTTTATAACTATTATTATCGAGTGCTGGCCACGATATAGGCGCAAATGAGCATTTTTAAGAGCTGCGGAACTCCGGTGCACTCGGTGATCGACTCGTCAGGGCTTCCTCACGAACGAGCGGCTCCCGGAGGAGAAGTAGGTGAGTTGAGTTGCATCTCCTTGCTAAAGAAAACAGGCAAAGCTAGCAGATGTTTGACAACTCGTACTACGTGCTGGGACCCTGTGTGTACTATTGATGACATTTGGTGCAGTTCTGAGCATTATTTTGGGCAAATGGTGGCGTTTTGGTTGCGGTCAGACAGTGGATCCGGACAGCGCCGTGTGTGGCGATATTGCGGTATTTGCTGAAGTTGGTGGATCTCGTGAATGTAGCGGTCGGGCAAATTGATCTCTCGAGGGGGGGTCTAACTCGGTGTTACGGTGTGTTTGACCATGGTTTACACTTACGCCGGAATTTCACTTTAAATATACAAATTTCCATTTTTAGTGTTACCTCATTGTTAAAGAACAGAAATTAACATGGGATGGAGCGAGGAATCAATGCAAAGAAATGGGTGGAAACTTGGCCTCTATTTTCTCAAGACATGAGCAAGGTTTGTTCCACGTAATTTTTTTTCTTAGACTCACAAATTTCTTCAAGCCCTCAACTTTTACTCAGATTTTTTGGTTAATTGACCATATTCACAGCGTTAACATCTTTCATTACGTCACCACTTGGGGTGGGTACGTTAGCTGGCATCTTCATAATATAAATAATTTGCCACTACTTAAAAAAATCCTAGAGGAAACACTGCACAAAATATTGTTTGCACTTGAAAAAAATAAATAAATATTTAATTTTATTTAATTTATATTAACTTTTATAAGTTTTAGTTTCAATTTGTGGAAGAAGAAATGTATTTAAAGCTCATGCTTACATCATGCATGTAAATCGTTACAATAAAACATTTCAAAATGCAAGTGCAACTCGGTTAAATAAAAGTCTGTTGGTCCAGTCATATTTTGTCATTGTAGTTTTCTTAAAATCTCGTCTCGTCTCGATCTCGTGAACCCAATCTCGTGTCTCGTCTCGTCTTGTGAGATGAGTGTATCGTCACACCCCTACTAGATAGTCAACGCACACCAGAGATACAAGCTTGTATTTTTAGCCGATATCAGATGTTGTGGTGAACACTGGAACGTTAAATAGCTCAACAGTTGTTATGTGACGGCGTTGAGTCTTCCCACCCCAAGTGATGATGTTTAGCAAAGATGGTGACGCTGTGAATATGGCTAATTGAGCATCTGCATTGTGACTGAGACACTATGGTAGATAGTTGAGAGGCTCATGTTTCAATAATTAGTTTATCACTGAACTGTTTTATTGGGGAAAATGTAAAACATTCCAATGACTAATGATTATACTACTGTATATAAATCTCAATATACAAATCTAAAGCTCTGCTACAAACTCTACAAGTGCTGTTCACTAAACAAGATTAACCTGGTTTGAATAAGCCAAACCCAACATCGCTATTGACTGCCAGATCTCTGTTCTTTCTTGTGAGGCCAACTGTGTCTGTTACTTGTTTCTGTTATCTAGTTTATAATAGACAGACATGTTATGAAGACAGATCCACCTCACTGAGATACTATACTGTGTTCTTTCAGTAACAATTGGAGGGAAATAAACCCTCATGTGAAAAAATCTTTGTTCAAATTTTCAGTATTTTTGGTGAATGAGATGGCTGATGCACCTACTACTGATCTGTGGATTGGTCTTCATGGCTTATATGAGGATGGAATTTACTGGACTGATGGGCGACAGGTGTCATATTCCAACTTGGATTTTAGTGTAAGTGGACACAGTCTGAAATGTGTTTGACACTGTTTAATGTTCTATTTAAAGGTTGGGTCTGGAGTTTTGTGCCCAAAAATAAACGCTCGACTTATACAAATGAAATCCGTCTTAATCATCACCTATGGGCTTCTAGTCCTGTGTGGTGGTGACTGTGTCTGCAGTGCCCCCTCCCCCTGCCTGTATTTTGGTCTTTTGCTTTGTTTTGTTGTGCACAGGAATGTTTCTGGGTGGAGAGTGGGACAGTTGGTGTTTGGATTAGTTTATCAGAAGATATTAAAGACAGCAAAAATGCTGCCCATTTAAAATCAGTTTTTAAAAGAACATACTTGAAAAGTACAAACTTGAAAATGCTGAGAACAGCAGAGGTTTGGGGAAATACCTTTGGTGTCTGTAGATGAGGATGGATATTGGTTGTGTAATGTAGGAAACTAAAAATGTATTTCTAGCAACGAAAATTGAGATTTCAACCTGTTTTGTTTTTGAGTTTTCCAGGTTTATGGATAGTTATAGGATTGTCGGTGGGGGACATATTGTGTACGATGTACAGTATATGTATGTATGTATGTATGTATGTATGTATGTATGTATGTATGTATGTATGTGGCTTTCTCATTAGACTGTTTATGGTTTTGTAATGAAATGGGAAACAAGGGTTCGGCAGCTATAAGCTTTGCTTCAGCCAAAACCCTTTTCAACCAGCTATATTTTGTTATTACCTTGAATTTTGTGAAATTCAGTCATTAGTGACTGACCCTCATGCTGATGAATACTCGGGAGTACAAACCGCCCTCCCAGGTCTCCAGATGCACAACTACTATTCATCAGCATGAGGGTGAGTGACTAATGACTTTAATTTTTTTGGAGAACTATTCCTTGAAGAGATTTGGGTAAAGTTCAAATTAATTTATGTACACATTTGTGCACTATGCTTTAAGTGCAAAATCAACTGATTACTATGACAACTTAAGTGCATTAGTTTTTAATCTCTGTGTTTACATTGCAGAATAGATATCATAAACCAGTGGTAAGAAACTGCTTATTTTTTCATTACTTGCAAAATTACACTAAACCTTTTGCATTTTAGTTATTTGTTTTCTCTGGGTTTACTTAACAGGATATATATGATGATGATTTGAGACTAACGGTAAGAAGTTAAACTGCTGAAGGCAACTCTGCTTCTTTTTACACTCTTTCTACACTTGCTTCCCCTTCCCTGCCCCCCAGACTCTGTATCTGCACTCGCTAACCAATGCTCTGCTCACTCACACAGTCTCAAAGTAAAGATGATCATGCCTCTCAACCATGTTAAACTGCATTAGTTAGCTACTACTGTACCTGCATTCAGCGGGATGAAGCAGCAGTACATCTATATCTGCCTACAGTACCATCTCCTATGTGTTCGCCTTTCTGCAGTTTGAGCAGAGTAAAAAGCTAAATATTCATCAACAACCTCACTCTTTTATTGCTCTGACTAACAGTAACTACGGCCGGAGTTCACGTCAGTCGGGTGATCTGCAAGTTACTGTTACTCAGTGGTAGCTTAACTGGCAACCCGGAGGCTGAAATGCCACTGACGCTGTGATTTGGAGAGGGTGCTGGGTGGCGCCACATGCCAAAATATAAATTCAAAACATAAACATGATTTGTGATTTTTTAATGCGAATATTCTTGCTGTACTACTGTTGTCATTCAGATCAGTATGTTACATTAAAGCAGAAGTAAGCGATCCGGTCGTTTTGGCTAACTTCGTTAGTTAGCAGCCCCTGCCCTCGTCATGGATCTATTGGTCCTCGTCCCTACGTCACCACATTCAGGCGCATCCCATGGCTGCACACACAGCCCTTCATGCCGTTCTCTCTCCTCATTGGATAAAGGTTGTAGGATACAAGGAAGTATACAAAACGTTTTCTCCTCGGCTTACAGCAGAGCAGAGTGACTGACAGACCCGTGTTTCGGACCAAACACTCTATGTAAGTGATTGCCGTCGGAAGATATAACTATTTAAGACGTATATTAACACAAATATTCCGCTTACTTCTGCTTTAACATTATTCATGAGTCTCTGCGACATATTAGGATATTTTACGACTGTTTGGTTTAAATTTCTTACATATAGTCCTTTCAACTTCTGCGATCAGACTTTTTTTTTTCTTTAGACAAAATAATATTAATAATAATTACAGAAGTTGTGACTGAGGACCCTACAGTGTGGCAATACAATTGCATGAATGATACAAGTACAGCACATGCATTGCAGTGTTTCCCACATATTCATTCGTGGCGGCCCGCCACAAAAGAATTACGTCCGCCATGAATAGATTTTTCTTTTTCTTTTTTTTTTTCTGGCAATGCAGTCTCGTTCCGTTCATTCATCTCTGCATAGCGCTGTTCCTTATTTGGCATTCTCACACAAACACAGAGAAGCGCGCATGCATGACAGCAGTGCGCAGGAAACTTATACGGCCCTATCGAACCCCCCCCCCCCCCCCCCCTTCATAGGACATACCTGAGCAGTATTATGATGCTGTTTTATCTCCTGGACCCAAACAATCTCTTTACCCACTGTTTTCTCTCCACTCCCCAGGACAACAAATGCGTTGTAATCAGTACCAACCTTGACCTTGGTATTGGAAAATGGACATTTCAACACTGCAATGACACCAATGGTTTTGTCTGTCTTCGAAATCTCAGTGAGTTCATCTATGATGTGCCTCTGTATCTGCAACCAACAAAATGCACTTATGGTTACAGTCTGTGCCGTTACTGCTAGTTTCTCTCTTCCTCCCCCTAAATATACCTATACCTATAATCTATCTAAGACGATACAAATGATTGACAATCATCATGTACAATACATGTAGCTTCAGGGTAACATTTTCTAATTGTGTACAGCAGCAGTTGTTAATTTGCAGAGAGATTTTTCAGTGTTCAATTCAATATTTTGCAGTGATTGTTTTAATTTCCCCCCGAAACAGATCCATCTCTCCCAGACTCCCCTGAACCAACAGTTACTACTGACTATGTCACACGACTGAATGACTCTATCAAGGTTGTTACTCAACCAATGACCTGGAATGAAGCCAATAAGCACTGTGAAGATGATGGTGCCAAACTGGCTAGTCTGCGAAATGAGTGGGCACAGGTCTATGTTGAACTGATGGCTCGGAATCTGAACACTTCTTTCTGGATTGGACTGAACAGAAATATGGTAAAGTCACGACAATGGCAAATAACACAGCTAAAGCAGGTTTTTTTAAACCACTGATCACTTACCGAGTGGTTGAAATTTTGTATATCATGAAAAGACATTTGTCAGGGTTTTCCATTGCTTTGCATGTCATCATTGGTCTGATTGGTTTGAGGACAATCCAATTGCGTACAGAGGCATTTTGATCTATGTCCATTGGTCATGCCTCTTGGAAGTTGGAGGTGAATACACCTTATCCAGACCCTTACTCAATCTCAAATGAGAATGAGATGTGGCCTGGTGTTAGCTGGGCTAGACAGCTATTGCAGTAGTGAAAAAATCTTGCCCTCACTGGTGATACATAGTTTTCAAATACTGATCTTCTGATAGCACTGAACAAATTGGTTATAACAAGGAGTAGGAATGTCATGTGAGATGTGGTATGCACCCTCACCATTCAAGATTAATAGCAAGCCATTCATACCTTTTCAGTAAAACCTGATTATATCAACCTGATATAACCTACAGGAAATCCATAGAAAACAGGGTCATCTTAATCACCTCAGAAGAAAGGATTCCTATAATTAAGCTAACGTCACTGTGATCAATCCCTCACTTTCAGACCGGTGGTTATTTCATATATACTGATGGCTGGCGAATGAGACTTTCTTTCTGGGGTCCAAATGAACCAAGCACGGACAGACCTTGTGTCTATGTGGACGTGGATGCAAAATGGAAGACTGCTAACTGCGATCAGACCATCAGCAGTGTTTGTATGAAGTCAACAGGTATGGCCAATAACTATTTTTAAAGGTTGAATATGGAGAATTACCAGAATACCGCCATCTATTGATCAAGATAGGCAACAACAGCAACAGAAAAATAACCCTAACCCTAATTCCTGCAGTTGTAGTCAGACCGTTGCTAAGTAAAACACACTGAACCTGAATTTTCCATACGAAGCCAGGGATAGTAAGTCTGCTTTACCTTGAACTGAACTGCTGTCCAAACAGTTGTGCATCCCATCCCTGACCTGTCGCTGGATGTCCCACACTACTCTCCACTCACTGCGCTCTCCTCTTCTTCTGAATCTCCCTGCTGTATGCGGGTTGATGCCAGGGTCCCAGCCTGTTGCTCCGGCCGGTGTTTCCCACAGTTTAAAATAAATGACGTACGCCATGAATAGATTTTTCGGCAATATTGTTCCGTTCATTCATCTCCGCATAACGCTCTTTCGCCATTATTGGCACACACACACACACGCACAGACACAGAGACAGACAGAGAGGTGGGAGAGAGAGAGAAAGAAGGGCGAGTGCACAGCGCGGTAAAAGCGTAACTATATACGGCCTGATCAGTGCGTCAACTTCAACAGATCTCCGACTCAAATGACGTTAAATCTTAATAAACAACATGGAATTATGGGGATTTGTTCTGTAAATGAATATATACATATTATTTTATTTTAAACATTTTTAAAACGTTTTTTTTTTTTATGAGAGGTACCGGATCTGCCCAAATAAGTACCGGAACACAGAGAGGCCAAAATTAAGAGGTGCTGGATCTTGTTCTGGCAGGATCCGGCTCAAATTAACCTCTGGTTATGCCGTGTTGGTGGGCTGGGAAGCGGGTGTTAGCGGTCGATGCTAACCGCTACCGCTAGCCGAAGTTAGCATCGAGCTAGCTCACCTTGTAACCACAGACTGTATGTCACCAGTCGAGGCTTTAGTTGTCAGTGACGGTCGGGAATCGGAATCGCGGCTCCAGCGCTTCACTCAGACGGTATTTATTTTTCTTCGCGGTCCTGACTGCTGCTGCTGAGAGAGAGAGAGAGAGAGAGAGAGAGAGCGAGCGAGCAGCATCAGAGACAGCAAGGCTGGAGAGAAAACACAGACTCTCTCGCTCTCCACCCAGAAACGTCCACGTGCACAACAAAACAAAGCAGAAGACCAAAATGCAGGCAGGGGGAGGGGGCGCTGCTGCTGACACAGCCACCACCACACAGGACTATTAAAACAGATTTCATTTGTATAAGTCCAGAGCCGGTTCAGACCTCCATGGGGCCCTAGGCAAAATTCTGCTAAGGGGCCCTCCTAACTGAACCCCAAAAATTTTCACCAGTCGCACCTGACACCCAGTGTTTCCACGCATCCCCCCTTTAAACGTATTGCAGTGTTGGTCTAACTAAGAATAAATTCAGAACAAATCAAATCAAACTAAATGTAACAATCATCAACATGTTAATGTTTGAAAAAACTCACCATTAAATAAATCTCTAGATAAAGCGACCATTAATTCAGCTCCATCAAATTGGCTGCACTTGTTTTACTTTCACTTCAAATGTAGGTAATTATGTAATTATTATTTATTATATAATAATTATTATTTTTAGCACCATTGTCATAATATTTCACAAGTTTTGTTTGATTCTGTATCTATATTTGCATGTAGGCTATCCAAGCAAACAAAATTCAATCTTAGTCAATATTTATCCATTGCTTTCCATTTTGTATGTAGATGTAACTACACTACAACTAAAATTATAGAAGCCAGCAAGACGCACACGGAGACCGGGATTCACCCAGGGCCCACCGCCCTGTTAATGCAGGTCAAACACGGACTAGTCCCTCCCTCCCTCCCTCCCAAACTCCCCGAGGGATAACTCCGCTTCATCGTGGCGTGCTAAACGCTGTCTTGCTAGGAATCCGGTAGGCTACACGTGCGCGACGGGCGGTCACGTCGTCAGTTTTTTTTGTTTGTTTGTTTGTTTTTTAACGGGGCCTCTGCTATTTTGCGGGGCCCTACGCAACTTGCGTAGTGTGCGTATTGGGTGAACTGGTACTGTATAAGTCTAATGTTTATTTTTGGGCACAAAACTCCAGACTCAACCTTTAAAAACACTTAAAAGTACAGAATTTTAATCAATTATTCCCTCTCTAATTCACAGATGTGCCACCAACTGAATCAAGTGATTATCCAGGAGTTTGCCCTAATGACCCAGATAAATTACACTTTACGGCCAGTCAATTTTTCTGGCTACCATTTAAGGGCAACTGTTACATATTTATCACAGACAGCACAGGGTGGCCAGGTGCAGCAGCTAACTGTGCAAGATATGGTAAGTGTTTTCTTGTGAAAGATATTTTTAGGTAATTAAATGTCTATACTGTAGCTTTCACTAAAGAGTAACATTTTGTTTTCTGAAGGTGGATCCCTACTCAGCATTGAGGATCCCTCAGAGCAAGAATTCATCCAAAACAATGCAATGACATATCAAGACAGCCAGTCCTCTTTCTGGATCGGCATGTATAAAACTCACAAAGGTACTCTTTCTATTGACTGCTTTTATATGTAAATATTCAGCTACAGGATAATACTATACACATGGCAAACCAATAGATTGAGATTGATTGAGATTGAGATTTCTTTCAATAGTTGACAAAGACTGGTAATTTCTTTTAGGTTACAGTACAAACATCAGGATACTTCTGCGCAGTCAATAGGAATATTCAATAAGATAAATGAAAAAAACAAACAAAAATAATATACTAAATATAATCTGTTTACAAAAGAAACAGCACAAGAAAAAAACATCTATGTGTCTCCAGGGGTGTGGTTGTGGTTGGACAACACTGTTGTGGACTACACTAATTGGGGTCAAGGACAAGATGAACCTACTTCCAATTACTTTGGAGCGATTAGTGCTTCAGATGGGACATGGATGGTGGGAGAAAAGTGGTTCAGCAAACCATACATCTGCAAAACACCAAAAGGTATTAGCCTTTCATGGACTTGTGATGTTGTCTATTCACAAAGCCATTTTTGTCTTAATGTTGTAGGTTCCCTTAAAGTAACATTGCGGAGTTTTTCGGCCTTAAAATAATGTTTCCAGACTCATTGCAATGGTAGAAAAATGGTTAATAGGATGAATGGTGCTGCCGCCGCAGCCTGAGCGGGGTCACGTCGGCTGAAACTGCACTACGTAACTTCCCTGCACGGGTACGAAACACTGTCCCCCCTCCTCCCCCCCTCCCCTCTGCGTCGAGGGAGAGACGTGGTGGGTAAAAGCGAAACTTACGTTCCCCTCCGGTCGTCGTCGCCGCTGCCGCCACCACCGCCCCCCGACCCCCCTCACCCCCTCCTCCCCTCCCCCGACCACCCGCCACACAGTCTCCTTGCAAGTATGTGGGAAATACTGTCGTTTATTAATGGGAATAAATGCTTTTCCCCCCCAGACGATAGCGCTTCTCAACCAGATGGTGGAAGCACTGAGCTGAAACTCCGCAATGTTGCTTTAAGTTAAATGAAACGTCACAATTCACCTTTGCAGTTGCACAATTAACATCACTATTTTAGAGGTTGTCACATTCAATGTGGATGCTGTGCTGACTCTACAAGGACATTGACAAAAAACTAGTTCTCACACCGAACATTTCCACCTTTTGCTCCCATCTGTAAAGTTGGAATACTGTGTACTTCATTCAATGACATTTTTTTATTATTTCATTTTTTTTTTATTTAATCACATTTTCCTTCCTTTTATATAGTTTTACCAGAGCCATTACCATCAAAGAGTAAGTAACTCATTTAATTCTCTCAATATTGTGAATATAGTATATATTTTTCAACTGACTCTCACCTACTTTTTAAAGCAGTCACAGTGGTTGGACCCAATCCTGATGGCAGAGGCCACAAAATGTTGATAATTGTGCTGGTCTTTGCTGGGATTGCCATGGTGGCAGTGATTGCCTTTTTCCTCTCCAAGAAGTCTCGTCGTCACCTAACCAACCCTGGCAGAATAACCACCTTAGACAACCCACTGTTCTTCAGCAATGACCAGTCCCCACCTGATGTGGTTGACATTAGTGAAGAGGATGCAAAGAATGAGCTTGTTCCAACTCTGTGATTTAATTAGCCTAAATCAGGCTGTTTCCTAATGGAAGCAGCCATTGGTCGGATATTACAACCTGAGGCCGTTTGTGGTATGTCATCCTCTCTCTCCCTCTGACTTTTCTTTCTCACTCTCCACTGTCTATTAATAATTAACAGTACCACTAACAAAACATTAAAAATCTGTCTGGTTTATGTTCTGTATCTAATAAGGCAACTACTTGAAAGTGTTCACTTCCTGTTTCACATCCACAGAGCTACAGTAGGAATGCAGTGTGTTTTAAGACGAAAAAGCCAAATGAACAAATATCAGCATTTACACCAAGTTCTTGAATTTTAAAAAAAAGCCCTAAGTTCACATACACTACTCACAAAAAGTTAGGGATATTTGACAAGAATATCCCTATAAAAAGTTCATGCTACAGTGATATTCTATCATGAAAGCAGGACTTTTAAGTAGAAGGATGCAATGGTCAAAATTTGAACATGGTGGAGAGGAGAGGGAGAGAGAAGAGGACTGTATACAAATTGTCATTGAACCAGAACATTAACCACTAAATCAGACGGTGCTTGTGATTTTTGTGGTTAACCACCTTGTTAGAGAACAGCATGTTATTCAAGTACTAAAACATTGAACAATTGGACATGTTCAAAAGTTTAGAGAAGGTTAAATTCACCTGTAAATGTTATAGTGCATTTTAGGTGCATTCTGAAATGTGATCCAAAAGCCAAACATCCCTAACTTTTTGTGAGTAGTGTATGTCAAACCCAAGGCCCGCCAGCCAAATCCGGCTGGCGATGTAATTATCTTTGGCCCGCAGGATAATATCTACAGTAGAGACAATTAGAGCTGGCCCGCTGGTATGTTGCACGTACCACTAATACACTACAAATCCCACAATGCACTTCCAGTGCGTTGGCACGTCTATTGCGGGGCCGTGAGCGCAAGTCCTTGCCCCAGCAGCCCCACTTGTTCATTAGCACCACAACTTGAGAGAACGATCAACAATGGGTTTTTTTCTTGCCGTTAAGAAACACACTCGCTACAGCTGTTTAGTGCAGCCAAACACGAGACTGAAGAGAGGAACAGCAGAGGCTCCTCTGACAGCCCCTCTGTGGAGCTGTAGGTGAGCTACAGGTGAACCGGCTGGAGAGAGCAGCCGTCCTTTTTTTTTTTCTTTTTTAAGCAGCGCTGTTGTTACAGATGAAGCACATGCAGATGTCCCTGTACGTTTGTCGTCTAAATGTCTGTCACTGGACTGCTGCAGAAGTGGCACAAACTGACAGTCCTCCTGTGTAACTTATTGCTGCAAAATGACTGATATGACTGAAGGCACGTGAAAGTCTGCACGTGTGGGCAAGAACTAATAAAATAAAATATGATAGTACCAATTGGTCTGGTCAGTTCTTGCTATTGGTTAACAGTTAATCATGTGCATTCATAATTAGAAATTACTATGGAAAGCTGCAGAAAGAGCCATAAGAAATGAATGCAACTGATTTTTTTTTTAATTTAATGATTAATATTGTTTTATATGCAATAACGTGCAGGCTTTGTTAGTTTTGGGTTCAATAAGTGCGATAAGGTCATTTAAATAAGTTCTCATAAACATTGAACCAGTCCAAGCCCTCGACCAATTTTTTAAATTTTGGCCCACGGTGTATTTGAGTTTGACATCCCTGCCCTAGTTGTTTGTGTAAGTAAAAAGTTTTAAAAAGATGAAAAAACTCTGAGACTGACTTTCAACAACAACTCACACCATTCTTAAATCCTTTGTGAGTAATGCAGGAATAAAGTGTTCTGCTATAAAGACAGATCAATGAAATGGGATAACTTGTACAGCTTTTGTGTTCTTCATGCAAATGCTCCAATGCTTGGCTTTCAATCAGTTTCCCAACTATTCATTTTGCAGCTTTTCATGATATTTTTTATAGTTAATGTTTACTGTTACTCTGTGATAACAAAGAAAAGAGAAATAGTTTGTTTTACTATATGCAGTTCACATTTTGCAGACGAGATGCTTTTTTATTCTGTAAAAAACTAGTTTTCCAACTAATATGAAATCAATTTAAACAACAGAAACTAACACCAGATTGTGAACAAATGACTTCCTGTATTCTTCAGCAATAAAGACTCAAAAACCCCAAATTTTGTCTGCCAGTTTTTTCTTTAAACTGTTGACAATAAAGTAATGAGTGCCTGGGGGCCAAGGGGAAGAATGTTGATAGAGAAATAAGCCTCAGCAATAGCTTCACTGCTATACTACAGAGTAGGCCTGGGACGATAATAAATTTTGCTGGACGATATATTGTCCCACAAATTACTGACGATAAACGATATTATTGACACATTTTTTTGAGAACAAATTAACCACTAATATAATAATAATATTTCATAATAATGCAAGTAGTCCTTTTTAAATGCGATAAACTTTTATTTCTCATGAGTATTTTTTTTTTAACCATTGTAATTGGAATGACAAGAACTTATATAGCTACTATCCTAAATAAATAAAATAAACAAAAAATAATAAACAGTGCAGCTCTTCTGTCCAATAACGTTATACACCTGAAGCTCCACTTTTCATTCAAACAAACTAATATGACTTCCACAGGTGTAAGATTTCATCAATCAAACCAGCCGGCGATAAAACTCTAAAAACCTGCTGATAAGTTTTAGTCGTTTTCTCCCCCAATGACGGAGGCTGACCGGCCCGTGAGCTGCTGCAGACGGCTGCAGACTGTGGGAAGCCCCGCTCCTCCTGCTCGCTGCTACCACATTAGCTCCAAAAACGTCGGAGGAAATCTCCTAACAGGCGATATGTGGATAAACTGACCACAGACTGGGGATCTGAACGGTGACTTTCCCGCATGAAAAAATATTAAAACTTTAAAAAGTGACGTGTTAACAGCGTGGCAGCAAGAATCACGGTAAAATAGCTTTTAGCTGCTTAGCTTTACAGCTAGCGCTGCGCTGCCGGTTGCTGAGAAATGCATTCTGGGAAACAAAGATCCTGGATGACTGAAAAGAGGGTTCACTCCTTTCATTCTGCAAAACAAACGGCCCAGGTGCTGAGACCGATGCACAGAGTGAAGCCTCTTGTCATCCAGCCTGGTTGGAGGCCAGAGACCAATACGTGCGCATGCACATGGCGATTTATCGAGGGCGGAAAAACTATCGAGTTCATTTTCATTTATCGTGCGATTAATTGATTTATTGATTATCGTCCCAGGCCTACTACAGAGACTCCAAAATGACTACACACATCAAGGGTCTCAGCTGTTTTGAATAAGTATGCTTTTGCATAATTTTGGTGATTTTTTTTATTGGTATTAATCATTAATATCTTCCAATATTAATCAACAGCTCCACTTATATACAGTACAGAGACACCAAAATCACTACACACACCAAGGGTCTCCTCATGGTCATACTACAACAGCTGTTTTGGAAAAACCTCTGGTTAGCCGTTCATGGAATTTAATGCAGGACCCAGAGTTTATACCAGCTAACAATATTTTCAGAGCAGTCATCAAAGAGATAAGAAGAGCAGGGAAGGACAAAAACAACACACCACCCCCAATCTCACCTGAAGACCAGCGCATCTTAAAATATTCTGCAGCGCTTAGTCCAGACAATCCGAAAGGCTTACTGAACAAGGTCTGGTATGATATTCAGTTGCACTTTGGACGCAGGGGCAAGAGGGGAATCGAGATCTCAAACCTGACTCATTCATCCTTAAATGTGACGACAATGGAGCAAAATATTTCACCATGACGTTCAGCGAAGAAACAAAAAAATCGTAAACACCCACTGGAGAGAGACAGAGAAAACCAGAGGGCGCTATGTATGAGGAGGAGGCTCTGCCCGGTAGCGTCGCTCGAAAAATATCTAAAGAAAATTCTGGCTGATGCAAAGGCTCTGTATCTGCAGCCGAGGAGGGTAACAGTGGCAACAGACAGCTTCTGGTACACCGCCGTTCCCCTGGGAGTAAACCAGCTGTCACAGATGTTAGCCAGGATGTGCAAGGAGGCAGAGACACACACGTTGTACACTAACCATGGCCTGTGAGCCACTGCCATACATATACTGCCTGATGCGGGACGAGGGCGAGGGAGATCATGGCAATGAGTGGGCATAGGTGAGATGCTTTATATAAACAGACACAAACTACAATGTCATTTTGATTCATAGATAATGTGTTGCAGAACATGGAGAGCCAGAAACGATGGAGCAACGTGCTGTCTGATCGAGCTGTTAACTCGTCAGAAACACACATCATGCCACCAAAGCGTCTGTCAACAGAATCTCATTTCAGTGGTTGCACAATAAATTGCATCATTCAGATAAATGTAAATGATACAAAGTAGCAGACAGAAGTTGTGACATGTTGATCACTTGAGATACTCAGCCACAGTTTTATGTTGGTTCTTGAAGGAATACGTTGTGTAAGTTTTGAAGTTAAATATGTGGCAAAGCTGTTAAAAACACAGACACAGAAAGCAGTGGCGTCATTTCAGTTTTAGACAAGGTATGGCAAGGACCAACCCCTCCCCGGGAGGTCCGGGGGGTAGAGCCCCCCGGCGGAAAATTTGTGCGCATTGTAAATTGAAATGCAGCAATCTGGTGTGATTTGAGAGCAAAATCACGAAACTTTCTCAATTATCACTATCAATGCTATGGATTGGATGATACTCACAATACCCCACACAAGGGTTCATATAACTTATTTATCTTTGGAAAATAAATCATTAGTGGGTCTGAAAAAGTCAAACAGAGCTCTGGTAGCTGATGTAACAGTGTGATAAATAATTTCCCAGGACAACTCAAGCTTTTCCAGGACCTTTGACACTTTTTCTCAATTTCCATGTGTTTTCCATGACTGGATAACCATTTTCCAGGTTTTTCCAGGACGCGTGGGAACCCTGACTGACAAGTATTTTCTTGTTAAAATCCATTTGTAAATTGCCATTTCTTTTGTGTCAACAAATTATTGCCAACATGAGTTTATTCACTGCTAATCTACAGTAGGCCACATCTTTCTACAGTAAGAACAGCAAAGTTTAACAGCAAAATCAGAATAAATTTAATCTGGAAACAAATTAAAATTTTCACAACTAAATTGAATGAGTGATTCCTCCTGTTGCTGCTGTGATTCACTACATTCAGGTAGCCTAATGTTAGAGATGGGCTTGCTTGGGACTTGTTTAGAAGTTTTTGTGATTTGTGACAAGATAAACAGCCTCCACACTCACAGACAGCTGTCATTAGCCTGTTCTTAACAAGATCACTGCAGCAGCTTCACAGTGTTTCTCAAATAAGAGCTTTCATTTTACTGTGCTCTAAGTAGCTAGTTTTAGCCAAACAAACACTGAAATATGACTCATATTTAAGCATGTGGAATAAGTGGTAGGCTAAGTTGTTAGCAGGCACCACTGGGAAGTCATGTTGATGGCTTTATAACTCACGGAGGTTTTAGTCGCTCCACATTCACGTCTGCAGCACATGGAGTTATACAGTCAGAGTTACATCTATGATGCAGCGGCGCGCACTCGTACACGCGCTCTCACAGACACAGCGCACGGCGCGAGGCAGCCCCGCCCCTCAGTGAGGCAGAGAGAGAGGAGCAGAGTGGAGCAGGAGCGACAGCATGGTGTTCAGTGAGAAAGAGGAAACACTATCGCGAATCGGTCAGAGAGAATTACAACAGGACACTGTACGCCGTCCCGGTACGCCGCGTATAAAGTCCCGGTACGCCAGGGGTTAAAATCTATAAGTGCCAGTGCTCCGAACATTTTCTGCCAAAGTCAAGGTATGGCGAGTGCCATACACCGCCATACCCAAATGACGCCACTGACAGAAAGTGACAATTTTGTGTGGCAGTGCCATGTTTAAAGCACTTTTGTTAAAGGTCAGTACTCAATATGACAAAGTTTCCTGAAATCTTACAGTATGTTTGGCTGTGACATGTTTATAAAAGCACTATGTTGAATGTCAGTATGACAATTTTGTTAAATTTGTGTTTGTACTGCATTGAAACTTGTGACAGTCACTCATGTACCCATGAGGAATGTTGTTCAAATAACAGATGATATCTGTGGAAAAAAAAAAAAAAAAAAAAATTCAAAGTAACTTTATGTGTAATGGTGTAATAACTCGGTATGGGTTCGTACTCGAATGCAAGTACTCATGGGGCACCAAGTGGTGCAGGAGGTTAAGCAGGCACCCCATGTGTTGAGGCTACAGTCCTCACTACAGGCGGCCCCGGTTCGAATCTCGCATCAGGTGGCCCTTTCCTGCATGTCATTCCCCCTCTCTCTACCTCCCATCAACTGTACTATCTAATAAAAGTAGGGCTGCCCCCAAATAGTCGACCAAGCACTGGTCGACCAAAAAATCATTAGCCGACCAAAATTTTATTGGTCGATTGGTCGCAAGAAAAAAAAAAAACATTTGGAGCCGTGTCTTGTCAAAATTAAGTCAAAATCAATGACTGAACTGTATATGAAAGGCTATGGGGCTTTTATTTTGAAGGGCCAGATACAGGAAGTCATGACGTGACACTTTTTGTTGTTTTTTTTTTACACGGCACGGCAGTCTCTCTCCTATCACTGCTGTTTTCAACCTTAGCGGGTGCTGTCTGAGCCCCAGTCCCGTCCCTCAGCGCTCACCGGCGGTCAGTCTCGTAGTGTCACGGAGCGGATCCATGGTAGTCCCCGCTCCAGTTAGAGACCCCCGCCCCCCACCAGTCACACAGCCTGAGCTCATATACTGTGTTTATTGGTGATAAACGGGCATAGCTACACCCGACCGGCTTGTTGATTCTCGGACCCAACACGGCCGGAGTCGAGCATTAATTAATTAATTCTCAACCTGACCGCGGGCAAAAAAAAGGAAAAAGAAAGCCAGGGGCAACACTGGTATTGAGACAGTTAACTGTTAATCAACTTCATAAGCTGGGTGATGTGTGTGTTTGTATGCGTGCGCTACTGAAAGAAAAAAGAAAAAGAAAAAGAACAAATGACAGTAAAAACCCTGGACTTACTGTAAATGACTAAGTGCATTTGTGCATTTCATAGAATTTCTCCTTGTTTCTATTCTCTGTCTTTCATTTACCCATGCAAAATGCTATTCACCCATGCAAAACACAATAAAGTGAGATTTAATAGTTCCAAAAGAACACAAATTGCTGGGCTGGTTGGTTCCTACGAGGCAGGCCCAGGAGGTATCTGCACATCTGTACAATATTGCAACTTGGAACACCTCTAGCAACTTCTAGCATCATTCTTCTAGCGTACTCTGTGATGTCAAGCAATGCTATCAGTTAATATTGGTTTGGAGAGTCAGGACCCTGCACCTTCTGGATTTGTTTGCATGATTTGATTGCCTCGGTGTTGTTGACTGTTTTTCCTCTAGTAGCAGTAAAGACTACGTATAGCAAATGTGTATTGGGTTCTGAAGTGTTGCCATTGAATAATGAGTTTAAAAGTGTACAGAAAATGGCAATAGTCCATAGAAACCTTAATCCAACAATCCAGCAGCACAAAGCATACAAAAACGGAGACTTCATTGACAGTTATTCTTAAGTCTGAGTCAATCCTCAGACAAATCACAGGACCAGATTGTCAGCATAAGGATGACTTCCTTTTTGCAAATATTGCACAAGCCTTTATCTAACTAACTACAATTCTCAACAGCAAAAGCTTTTTTTCTTGAAACCATCTCAAAAATGCTTTGCAGAGCCAACTGAAACTTAAATCACTTCTCTTTTTGTCATTTCATATGGTGGGAAAGTCATGCCCCGGATTTAACTGTCTGAACCTCTATATAAGCACTGCTTTCTCTTTGAGTTTCACTTGTATGATATTTTGATAATTTTTGGGCCTTTATTGAACGTTAAGAATATTGTCGTGGAAATTTTTAGCTGTTTGCTGTTGGTGAATAATGAAATAGAGACTTCTGCCGGCCGACAAGTTTTGATTTCCTTGCAAGGAAAGGTCAGTCCTCACCCAAGTGGTGATGGTAAAGGAAAGACCCCGAGAATGGGGAGACCTAAACATTTATACCTGAGTAACACCCCCTAAGGTATGTTCCACATCCCTTTGTCTGCTGCAGGTATCAGCACCGACCCCCAATGGTGTGTTTCACACTTGGGGCATCCTGCAGGGTTTGTGTCTAGGTGGGAAGTTAAGAAGTCTAGACATTAAAATACACAAATGGATAAGAACGAAAGGAGACCTGATACCTTGGGGAAAAGCAGGGTGTAGGGACATCTCAAGTGATTGAAACATAGAAATATTGAAATGTTCCATTACACTAGCTGGAATCACTACTTGCTATGCTATGCATTTGATTTAGTACGTGCCATTTTATGTGCAAGTCCCTATTCTGGGTATGGAAATTCATCATCTCAGTGCCCTCAAGTAGTCCACAATGAAATAAATGATCAAGACAAGTAAGTGTCTGAAACCTAGATTCACTTGTCACCATTGAGTTAACTCTTTGGGTAGAATTACATAGAGTCACTTGGTAAAATGGCTTTACTGAGAATCCAGATTAAAAGTGAGACATTAAAGTATTCACCACTGCTGCAGCATAGTACTTGCACTTCCTGTTTCCCAGCATGTGATGACGCAAATCTTATTAAGAAATGTAGTCAAGTGTTTGTACTGTGCAAGTTCTTTGGTAAGGAAAGTTGGCATTAATGAAACTGCTGGAGTGCAAACATCAGCATTCCAAATTATTCAGAAAAAGGTGTGACAATATGATGTGCAAGACGTGTCTGTACTACTTAAATCCTCTTCTTTCTGCAAGCATTCACACAAAGCTCGAATTCTCTGCAAACAACACATGGATAAGGTCTGGCTAAAGAATGGCTTTTAGGAATTACAGAAATTTGCTAAAAAGCAAGATCACTTTTGCAACCTTGTTGCTCCTCATCCAAACATTACAATGTTTGACGTTAGATGGTACAGTATTCTATCTTTTCATTTTCATCTTTTTGTAATATTTTACATGTAGATCGTATGTACATTATATTACATAGTACATTTTATTACCATGTGTCAGTGTGTTACATGTGCTACAATGTTTTTGTAAATGTATTACAATTTATTTTTAATTACAATATTGGTTGTGTAATATAAGAACCCTATTTTGCTGATTAATATTATGTTTATTCTAGAGCTGCAGCAATTAACTGATTAATCTGCAACTATTTTGATAATCGAATAATCGGTTTGAGTAGTTTTCTCAATCAGAACTGTTTACTGATCACAACAACAAACTTTCTTTGCAGAGTCATCATTTTCTCTAGTTAACAAGGCCACAGGTTATTGTTTGGTTAAAGTACATAATTTTTGCCTTGATATTCGCTGGACAAGTGGTGACCGACTTATGGTTCCCTGGAAGGGCAATAAGTGCCTGGGAGTCCAGGGGAAGAGCGTTGGGAGTGAAATCAGCCTCTACGATTGTGACGAAAACAGTGAACTGCAAAAGTGGGAATGCAAGAATGAGACGGCGCTCGCTCTCAAAGGCCAAGAGCTTTACATTGAGCTCACAGCAGACAACACAGCAGTTCTCTCCAAAACAGTGGGACCTAATAACCACCTGACAATCTCAGGGTCATCTAGTGGTGCTTGCACAAGAACAAACAGAGGTATAGTAACTAACTCATAGTAATCTCTACAGAACTTTAAATACAAAGCTGTAACAGTGAAGACGAGAAATATACAGAAAAATAACAGAGAATTACAGTACATGACAGCATCAGCTAGCAGGAAGTTACTAGTGTTTATGCATGAAATGTATTACACAATCTTCAGGTAAATCATTTGAGAAAAAAGTAACAGATTTATTTGAAATGTTTCCTTCCATGTTTTCACACTTCGATCATAAGTTGTGTGGTGATGATGACGCAGTCATTCCTCTAAAATGTTTAACGTTTAAACATTTAGTATTACTAAAAAGTAAACTTAACAGGCTAATAATAAAGATTATTCATTTTAATGTTTTGTCCTTGTTTGGGTCTTTCAGAACTTTATACCATTGGAGGAAATGCAAATGGTAGGATCTGCATGTTTCCCTTCATGTACAAAGACACTTGGTACGGAGAGTGCACTACATTTGACACCCCAGACAAGCGTCTTTGGTGTGCCGTTGAAACTAAATTTGAACATGGTCTCTGGGGCTACTGCCCAGTTAACAGTGAGTATTGCCTGTGAACAATAAAGTTGTATTATACAACAGTGATAGTTTTCATTTTACACTTCTGTGAAGGTTTTCAGGATACTGAGCCCCCATACTGTGTAGCAGGGCAGGCATACATTTGCAACCTGAAGCATTTCCCTGTACTTCACAGCCAAAGAAGGCTGGAACAGAGACATCACAACGGGAGCATATTACCAGTTCAACCTCCAGTCAGCTCTGACATGGCACCAGGCAGAGGCCAGCTGCAAACAGCAGAGTGCCTCCCTGCTCAGTATCACAGACCTCCACCAGAAGTCTTATGTCTCAGGTAAGGGAGCAGTGACTCTATTTTAAATGAATGTAATAGGGAAAGCATGAAGAATAGCTATGGGAGTGCAGTGTTTCCCATACATAGACCAGTGTGTGGCGCAACGCCACACAATCAAGACCAAGCGCCACAAATTGATTCCGTTTTCTTTCTCTCAACGCAATATCATTCCATTCCGTTTATCACACACAGCCACAAACACGGGCATGATAGTGCGATCAACAAACCGTCGTCGTCGCCACCGTCACCCCCCCCCCCTCTATAAAAAAAAAAACATAAAAAATTTGAATATTATTTGAATATTTAACATAGGATGGGTTAGAAATTCGAACCTGATTTGGGGGTAAGATTGACAGCCCTATTAGATATCAACTTTAATTTTCCATGCTTTTTTAATACACACTCGTAGCACTACTGGGACATCAGGGTAAACTTTGGATTGGAATGACCCTGGATCCAGAACATGGCTGGCAGTGGTCTAATGGGAAGCCGTACCGTTATTTGGATTGGGACTCAGGTAGGTTTTTCCTTCCACTTAAGCCCTTTTTATTTTTACTTTGATAATGCTGTAACTCGCATCTTTATTCTGTTCCATCTGTTTTTCTACCTTATGCACACCACGTTGTTTTCCAGTTAACAAATGTATATTGAATTGAATAAAATGATGACTCCTTGACAGTTTCAAGGAAAGGATTTTTCCAACTAGACAATGACAAGGCATGAAATGTCAATAGAGAAAAAAAAAAGTTGAGCTTGCCCTCTGACTTGAGCCTGACCATATCTACCGCTTTTAAAGTATTTTATTGCCTGTTGATCAATATTGATGTACCAGTAACTTATATAGCAATTCTTATTAATGCCCACAAGTTCAATATTTAATGTCATTATATAAGTCATAATATACAATTTTTTGTACAATTTTGTTGAAATAGTACAGATGAAGTAGTGGAGTCTGTGCCGACATGCCAAGCTTAACCATTGTCTTGTTTTAGGACACCCACTTCCAAATCCAGGACAAAACTGTGCAATTCTGGATAGTGCTGTACAGTACTCCTGGCAAAGTTCAGTGTGCACAAAGAAACTGGGCTACATCTGCTACAGTGCTGGAGCTGTGGCTCCTCCTGTTCAAAGTAAAGACCTGTTCTACTCTAATTAGTATATCACTATTGTGTCTTCAGTTGATTTTAATGTCATCTGTCACTCACGCCTTGAATTCACATCTACTTTTTCCTGAGCAGCTGAGGAAGGATTTTGTGCAAGCCCTTGGATTCCCTACAATGGTCACTGCTTCCACCTTAATCGCACCCAGAAAACATGGTCTGATGCTCAGAAAATGTGCCGCAAGGAAGGAGGGGACTTAGTCAGCATCCGCAATGTGGAGGACCAGAGTTTTGTTATCTCTCAACTTGGATATGGTATGTGAAGACAATAGAAAATAGTGCAGTTTGAAACAAGTCTTTACAACAAACAACACACCTCTGATCTCTGGTGCCACCCTGAGGCAAAACATTATATAACCTAATTGTTATTTACACATTTACTAGTGACTGGTTCAGCTACTGGACTGCTGTATGTTGGGCTGACACAGATCCTGATGGTTTTTGTATATCAAAATGACAACATATATCAACATGCATGACCTTTGCTGTATGCATGTACCTCTGCTCTTTCTATTTTAGTCCTCCAGCATCATATGGTTCATATTTTTGCACTACAACATACCGGTAGTCAACCATGATTTTTTTCTTTTGTAGAGTAGTGAAACTTACACAAGTACTTGTGAATGTTACACACAGACCTATGGCCAAGCAGTGGTGACCTACAACAGACACACAGTCAGTGAGCAAATACCTCACACCAAATGAAGACAGATGATTGACTGAGATTAATGTTTTTCTGTCCTCGTCTGCAGCGTCCACTGATGAGCTTTGGATTGGGCTGAATGACAAGAGGACAGAAGGGCTGTTTGACTGGAGTGACCACTCTACTGTCAGCTTCACCAGCTGGGTGTTTGGAAGACCGAGTGTGTTCACATATCAAGAAGACTGTGTTCTCATCAAGGGAGAGGTAAAGTGCATCATGTGGGTATATGGTGCATAAACTAAGTTGAGAAGTTTGTATCTATGAGTAATCCCTTACTTCCCTGCATTCTGTGCCCAACTATGTGGTAACTTTGTGGGGCAGGCCCTTTCCTCTTTCAACACGATTAAAAGGCCATGGAATCAGCTGAATGTGCCAAACACGAGTCAAGTGTGAGGACCTCACCCTGTGCTGTGGACGAATAGGAATCAACTCTAGCAGCCAGGCCACAAAATCTTGTCGAGAGCCTTTCAAGAAAACCATACAACATTATTTTACCAATGCTTTGGGAACGAGATACTCAACAATCCCAAAAATGTGTGACAGTTGAGTCTGCACATTTCTGGCCAAATAACCTACTGTTCGCGTTTATTTCCTGGATAATACATTGGAACAAATTGCACACTATAAGCTTTCTGTTTGATGCAATTCAGTACACTGTGGTTTGCCTGAGTATCAGTGTTCAGTTTCCACACAGATTAACATTTTATGTTATGTTTCTACTTGCAGAATGGGAACTGGGCTGACCATGCGTGTGAGGAGAAACATGGCTTCATTTGTATGAAGGCAGGTGACTCTGAACGTTCTGGAGATGAAGTGGAGCAGAATGCAGGCTGCAAACCTGTGCGTGAGCTTTCCTAAAAAAATATGTCTGTCTTGAATACATTCTGATTCTTGGCTTTGTTAAAGTTTTGAGTGGTACTGCACCAATATAATATTGAATGATGCAATACACTGGGCTGAAGTTTTTATTCAATTCCAAAATTTATATTGACAAACAGTAAGGTTTTTTTTTGCAATATATCTATTGATATCAATAAGCAACCATCTCTAATCCCTTAAAATACAGCACATTATGCTGTTTAACTTGCTACTCCATAATCATAAAACGTACTATGACAACAAACTAATTACATTTTCCCAAATTATTTTCCAAAAATCCAGGGTTGGAAAAGGTACGGCTCCTATTGCTACTTTGTGGGGACAGCAACAAAGACGTTTGATGAAGCAAAAGACGACTGCAAGAGTTCAAATTCATACTTGGCAGATGTTTCAACTGGGTAAGAACTTTTGTTTCGACTGCACGAGGATACTAGATTTTGGCGGTTCAGATGTAACTGCACATCATTCACCAATATGAGAAATTTGCCATCTTATTTGTGTTCCAGGGTGGACAATGCATTTCTAGTCAGCTTGGTAGGGATGAGACCTGAGAAGTTCTTCTGGTTAGGGCTCTCAAACCAGAAAAACATTGATGAATTTGTGTGGACCAACACAGACACAGTGAGGTTTACTCACTGGAATGCTCAGATGCCAGGTACAGGGGAAAAAAAGTCTTTCCACTGCAAGATATGTTCAGAAGTGGCTTCACCAATGATAATTTAAGTTTCTTCCCTTGACAACATAAGGTCACCAACAGGGCTGTGTTGCTATGACAACGGGTTTTTTTGCTGGTCTCTGGGATGTGCTGCCTTGCACCAATAAGGAGAAGTACATTTGCAAACACCTGGCAGAGGGGGCAGTCATAACCCCCGTCCCACCAACGGTTCCTCAACTAAACTGTGCAGAGGGCTGGACTCCAAAAGCATCAGGAAGCATCTGCTTTAAGGTAGGATTCAATGCAGCTTAACACAAGCGATACACACATTCACCTGATTTACCTCATATCCCAACAAATGACAAACATAACACAAAATGTCAGCATTGTCACACTGATCATTGTCACTATGGTGGTACTAATGCTGCTAAATTGTGCATTAAGGAAGAGTACCACCAAACCTTCAGTCACAGATGGATTTCTTGCCTT
The DNA here is from genome assembly GCF_045865225.1 of Trachurus japonicus. Taxonomy (NCBI): domain Eukaryota; kingdom Metazoa; phylum Chordata; class Actinopteri; order Carangiformes; family Carangidae; genus Trachurus; species Trachurus japonicus. The sequence continues at coordinate 16,329,679 of NC_140923.1, forward strand.
GTGTTTCAGATTTTTCCCTACACATCTTTGAACAAGAGAACCTGGTATGAGGCCAGAGATTACTGCAGGGCCATTGGAGGGGACCTGCTCAGCATCCACAGTGCTGCTGAGCTTAAACTACCAAGACGGAGGTACCTGATGACCTGCTCTCTTAAAAGAGACTGTTCTCATTCTTCCCAGATAGCCTACTCTAAATTCATTCAGGTTGTTAAAATAAACATATGGTCATATGGTCATGTTCGTGAATGGAATGGAAAATTAAATTCAAAGGGTTAAAAATAATTATAAAACTGTCTGCAGCAAAATGTCAATAGGTCGGTTATTGTACAGGAAAGCACTTAAACTGAACTTCAACGGACAACTATGAATTGTATTTCTTACACCTGTTTCATATGGGCTCTATGCACAGCTCCACCGCTTCCTGAATTTAAGGCAGGTCCTTCATTTCCTGTCTTACAATATTGGACACACTGATTAATCCAGGTGTGTCTGACCATTGTGACTACTCAGACACACCTGGATTAATCAGTGTGTCCAATAATGTAAGACAGGAAATGAAGGACCTGCCTTAAATTCAGGAAGTGGTGGAGCTGTGCATAAAGCCCATTAAATGATTTATACATGTTTGTCAATATTAGCTATGGGACAGTCTGGATTGGACTCAGTGCTCCTGACCCAGGCACTGGTTACGTATGGAGCGATGGATCCCCTGTGAGTCTCCTCTTGTTTCTGTGGTTGAATTACGCAGGTACAGTTTATGTGTCTTCAATACATTGTCATGACATTTATCATTTTCTTTTGTTTACAGGTAAATTTTCAACACTGGGAAGATGGAGAACCAAACAATAAAAATAATGTTGAATCTTGCGTTGAATTCAATATGCCTGGGTGGGATCGTTCTGGGTCTTGGAACGATGTGCAGTGTGAGAAGTACATTGGATGGATTTGTCAGATCCGTGCAGGTAAAGTCTGGTCATTAAGTTACATAAGGTACACACAATCACCCCCAAATGCTCAAAATCTTATCTCCTGTTTGTGTCCTTACAGGAAAGACTCTAAAGCCACCTCCAGACCCTGTCGTTCCTGGTGCGTGAGCTACTGCATAGATATATGAAACCTGACTGAGGAATCCTGCATTGCTATTTTAAGCATTTTGAATTTTGCTGTATAAGTGATATACAATTTATCTATTTATTTAACAGGGACAGTCATACCAGAGTTAGCTACTAGCTCATTTTCATCTGTAGTACAATCTAAAACATAAAAGCTCTGTGCTCCTTTTGGCCCATTCCAAAAGATGTTCTGTAGTGTCTGATCTACAGTATGCAAGATTTATAATACACCCCTAGTTTATACAGATGAATGGCTGTAACGGTACACACAAGTCACGGTTTGGTACGCACCTCGTTTCGGGCGTCACGGTTCGGTACAACAGATACTAATTGATGTAAAACTAAAAACCATCTTCTGTTAGAAAAGAAAAAAAAAGAAAAAAAAAGAAAACAAGTGAATTAGGAGTGTTATAATACCATTATTAATTCTAGAGGAAAAAAACTTGCACTTGACAACTGGCAACTATTATAAAAAAATAAAAAAAAAACGAGAAACTAATATCAATGTTGGTTTACACAGTTAATTTAGACTAGATGCCAGTTGCTTTGGTGATGTTTCTGGTCCTGTCTGTGTTCATATCAAGATGCAGCTTAAAAGCAGCGGGGATAAGTTGTTAAACACAATTTGTCTTTTTCCTTGGACCAGTGATTGACATATCGGGATGATGCCGTCTTATATGCGTTTGATGCGTTTCAAGTGACACACCACACATCTGCGAAATATCGCAGACGGCCTTTGTCCGGTCGACCAGTTGCGAGCCGTCACCGATGAAGCCACACGGGTGATATAAATGAGGCTTCTCCAACTTCACACTCTCATCACTTCTCTTCGTCGTCTGTTATGACAGTTGCTGGCAGCTTTTAGACTCGTTACCGCCACCTGGATTGGAGTGAGTCATAGACGTCGGAACTAGGGGTGCGGGGGGTGCGGCCGCCCCCCCCTCCCGCACTCCATCAGCCGCCTCCCTATAGGCTACCCACAGCATTACGCTTTTTTCCCCCCTCAGTTTATTTTTTGCTGTCGGACCTGGGTCTCTGTCACGCGCTGTAGCGCTTCACTCCCTCCATTTCAGAAAACGCTGTAGTATATACTCCAAGCCTGTGTGTGGCGCTGTAGCGCTGCCACACATAAACACCAACAGCAGAGAAGAAGACAGAAAGCTTCCCCGCAGTATTCAAACTCCAGACATTAGAAGTGTGTTACGGTGCTAGGCTCGCCTCGGCTCTACCTAATCAAAAACCCCCTCCCAAAGGTTAGCCCAGCACCTAACATAAACCTTACCAGTCCCTGCGTGATGCATCGACTTGTACGTGAAGTTAATTCCCTGGGTGAGTGCAACTGTTTCCTCTCTGGAGGGGGGTCGTGTTTTGTGGGAAAACTCACCCAGGTTAGCTGCACGTGCCCTGTCCGTGGTCGGCTCCGGCTGTCTCCTTTGACTTCGGTTTCTCGGACAGCCCGCTCTTTGTTTCGTTGTTTAAGTTCATTAATTGTGGATCAAAAAGAAAAACAAGTGGTGGTGTGGTGGATGTCGCTTCAGTCTTCTCGGGGGTCGTTGAATCGCCTTTTTCCTGTGGCATCTTCCTCGTGGGCTTTTCCTTCTTCCTCCTTCCAAAATCCCGACTTCCTTTCCGGGAGCAGCTGCCAGCACTTTAGAGAATCCCTCAACACCATGCCCCCTTCTCACGTGTATGTCAGTGAGTCCCTAGCAACCACTCTACCGTAAATCCCACCAGACTGAGTCATAACAAGTGGATTAAATGTTGACTGGGAGTCGTGTCAGTGCAAATATGACGATCGATAATGATTTAACGGGCGAGATTCAGCTGCGGTGTCCGAGGGACCGACAGTAGCCTAATCAGCCGTTGTTAAGTTACGTCCATAGACCGCGGTGTGTCTCGGCAGATGTGCAATGCTTCACAAAAGTAAGGTCCAGGTGCTTCAGCTGGCCTTTGAGAGTGACTGAACCCGAAAATGTCCGACCCAGTGGAAAGACGCTGTTCTTTAATGGCCACACTCGCCGCATACAACTCTTCTAAAGGTAACGCTAAGCCTCTTTTAATGCATTTTGCCCGCCATGGCATTGTACTAAAGCTGAGTGTGGTTTTGTCCTGTCTGAATGTATGCTGCATCTGGCTGTGTGGTCCAGGGGTCGCGTTAACCGATTATTTTCCGTCATTGACCGTTTTTTTAAAACGGTGACGGAAAAATTTTTGAGGCCATCCGTCATTTTGACAGATTGCAATTCACACCCATGGCCGTCTGGCCATGTGCATTTGTTTACAATGAAACCAGCGGATAATCAATACATGGAGCAGTGGATAACGATATATAACATAGCCAATACAATGTCACAAAGTCACTATGGTGAGAATTAGATTTAAAAAAACTCACAGCTGGCTGGTGGACTTTCAGTCGAAAACGCTGTAGTACATACCCCAGACCTGTGTGGAGCGTGTGTGGTGCTGTAGCGCTGCCACACAGAAACAGAGAAGAAAACAGAAAGCTTCCCCGCACGATTCAAATGTTGACTGGGAGTCGTGTCAGTGCAAATATGACGGTCGATAATGATTTAGCGGGCGAGATTCATCTGCAGTGTCCGAGGGACCAACAGTAGTCAGCTGTTGTTAAGTTACGTCCATAGCTGTAGGCTACATAGCGGTGTGTCTCGGAACGTCTCTGTCTCTGTACAGGTAGAGCAGTGGGGGTATGACATCATCGTTTCACACACTCGCAGCACACAATTCTTCTAAAGGTAACGCTAAGCCTTCTTTTAATGTATTTTGCCCGCCGTGGCATTGTTTATAACACTTACAGCTGTGTGGGGTTTTGTCCTGTCTGAATTTGTGCTGCATCTGGCTGTGTGGTCTAGTAGCAGTTCTTTCAGTGATGCGCAATGGCTGTGTGCGTAAAAGAGAGATGAGAAGCACAGAGAGAGAGAGAGATAGAGAGAGAGGGCTGTAACTTTCAGACAACACGAGTGCACTATGCGGTGCCTATGTGAAAACGTGCTCCTTTGGATGTTTTGGTATAACACATGGATTAGTGTGTTGATTGTTGACAGAAAACTGATGTCATCATCAGGTATTTACGTTGTATTCAGATGTTGAGTGGCAGAAAGTGACCCCGCATTCACTGAATGACCCACGGTTAGATGTGATCTGACGCCGACTCTGCTCCGGAGCATTCTCTGTTCAATTTGTTTGGACTTGATATTATATATATATTCAAAATGAATTAAAATTGAATGCTATTGAATATGTAATTATTATCATAAAAAAATTTTAAGTGACCAGTAAAAATAGATAATGACGGAATTTTTATGACCCCGTCAGTCAAAATGACCGGCAACGAAAAAGTATAGCGCAACCTCTGGTGTGGTTTATAGCTTCAGTTGATTCAGTGATGCGCTATGGCTGTGTGCGTGCGTAAAAGAGAAATGGCACACAGTGTGTGTGTGTGTGTTAGGGATGCACATGATTAACCGTTTAACCGTTAACCGATAACAAGAACTTTGACCGATTAATACTATCGGTTATTTATTTATTTTATTAGCTCCTTATGTCGTCAACTCATGGGGGCGCGTCGACACGTGCAGAGTTCACGTGCCTTCAGTCATATTTCCCAGCAAAGACTTATACAGGAGGACTGACAGTATGTGCAGCAGCAGCCCCAGTGAAGGAAGGTCAGACAATAAATGTAGCCTACATGGACATAGATGTGAATCACCTGTAACTACGGCGCTGAGAAAAAAAAAAAAAAAAGAGGACGTCGCTGCTCTCCAGCCTGTTCAGCTGCAGCTCTCCTGCAGCTCCACAGAGAAGCTGTCAGAGGAGCTCTGCTGTTCCTTCAGCCTGGTGTTTGGCTGCACTTTGTATAAAAACAGTTCTACATTGGACGATCTACCTCCATATGAGCGCGATCAGTTGAGACAGAGCGCACTGATCAGCTGTCGCGGCGCACGTGTGTATTTAACGGCAAAAAAAAAAAAAATTGGAGCGATACATTTTTTTTTTTTGGCCGTGCCCCGCAAGTGTCTTAATCTTATCGGTTAACGGTTAATAATCGGTTAACAAGCGACGGTTATCGGTCAGAAAAAAAATTCAAAATGTGCATCCCTAGTGTGTGTGTGTGTGTGTGTGTGTGTGAGAGAGAGAGAGAGACAGACAGAGAGAGAGAGAGAGAGGGCTGTAACTTTCAGACAACGCCAGTGCACTATGCGGTGCCAGATGTGAAAACGTGCTCCTTTGGATGTTTTGGTATACATGGATTAGTGTGTTGATTGTTGACAGAAAACTGATATCATCATCACGTATTTACGTTGTATAGTCTACAGATGTTGAGTGGCAGAAAGTGACCCCCGCATTCAATGACCCCTGGTTATGTGTTGACGCCGACTCTGCTCCGGAGCATTCTCTGTTCAGCTTGTTTGGACTTGATATTAATTACAATTGAATGCTATATAATGTGTCATTATTATCTTTTTTTTTTTTATGAAAATGACCAGTAAAAATAGATTATGATGGAATTTTTATGACCCCCAGCCCGTCGCAACCTCTGCTCCAGTCAGTCTTCACATGCAGACAGTCCACAAAGTTGAAAGAGTTTCTGATCATATCGTTGTCAGCAGGGGCACCGATTCTGTGGGTGCTTCGGGGTCGGAGCACCCACGGAGATTGCCGAGCACCCACGTGCGCCAGCGCACACTTGTCACTGATTGGCTTTCTTCTGTGGAGGAGCGTCTGGCGAGCGAGACTGCTGATTGGCTAATGACACTTCCCGCTACCTAGCAACGCATTGCATTAAAACTAGCAGTGATTTAGCCAACAAAATGGATAAATTCGTTATTAAAATACCCAAAACATCCACTGACCCGACACCGTCTTCAAGTGAAACTACCGTGTTAACGACTGAGGACAGTAGCAGTCGGCCTAAAGATGTTGGGCGATGTTGTTTCAAGATGTTTCAAGCTGGCTGGAAAGGCAAATACGCATGGATAGTCTTCGATGCTGCAAAAAACAAGGTATTTTGTGAAGTTTGCACTGCAGCCAAAAACATGGGCGCCCCTCTCCCATCCACAACACATGACCAAGAGTCTTTGCAAGGTTTTGTACAGGATGGTTTTTCAAGCTGGCCCAAAGCACTGGAGAGATTTCAAACTCATGAAAAGTCCTATCTGCATAGAGTTGCAGTTAGCACTGTTGCTGCTACTAATGCAGGTGTAAATGTTGCCGCAGCAATTTCTGCCTGTAAACAAAAGCAGATGTCAGATGCAAGAACAGCTTTGTTAGCTATTCTATCCTCAGTCCAATATCTTTCATGTCAGGGTTTGGCCATCCGAGGAAGCACGGATGAGGATTCCAACTTGATCCAGTTACTGCATTTACGTGCTCAGGATACGTCATGGCTTGCACGTAAAGAGAACAAGTGGCTCTCACATGATATTTTAAATGAGATGACAGAAATTATGGCCCATGACATACTGAGAACACTGATTGAAGAAATCAAGTGTGAGTTTTTTTCTGTGATAATGAAACCGCCGACATTTCAGTCAGAGAGCAGGTGTCGATTTGTTTTCGTGTTGTGGCTGAAAATCTGGAGCCAGAGGAACATTTTGTTGGATTTTACGAGACATCAACAACCACAGCAAACGCGCTGTTCCAGCCGCTGAATGATGTTTTGCTGAGATTCTCACTGCCATTTCAGAAATGCAGAGGACAATGCTATGACGGTGCGTCAAATATGTCTGGCATTAAAGCTGGTTTGCAAGCGCGCGTGCTGGAAAAGGAGCCCCGAGCGCAGTATGTGCACTGCACCGCACATCTGGTGAATTTAGTTGTGAATTACGTCGCCCAAAACATCCCTGCCTGTCGCAACTTTATGACTCTCATTCGTGAATTGATAACCCTGATCAGAAATTCACCAAAACGACTCGCCTGGTTCCATGAGTTTCAAGGTAAAGAAGCACCGTCTTTGAAACCTCTGTGTCCGACGCGCTGGACTGTGAGGCCTCCTTGCAGTCAATTGCCTCAAACTACAGTGCGTTGATTGACTTTTTAGAGGACCTGAGTTCAAACGAAAAAGGTGAAGCAGGGGGTAAAGCCAGTGCTGCTTGTGCACCTGCAGAAATTCGGGACTTTTTTTTCTTTGAAAGTCATGCTTAACTACTTCACTCGCATGGAAACAGTCAGCACTGCTCTCCAAAAGCGTCAGCTACACATACAGAACACGAGGAAAATGATTGACACACTCAGAGGTGACATGAAGGCTCTTCAGGAAGGATTCGCCGAATTCTGGGGCAACACTACTGCAGCAGCCGATGAGCTGGGTTTGGAAAGCCCGGTTTTGCCCAGATAAAGAAAAATCCCCCGCCGATTGGAAGACGCAGGCGCGCCGCCGCCGCACAGCTTTCAGACAGCAGAAGAACTGTACGGACAACAGTACTTCCAGGTTATGGACACAGCATCAGCATCCCTGGATTGGAGATTTAGTCCTTCTTCATTTAAACACATGCAGGATGTTGAGGAATTTCTAACTGGAAAAGGCGACAGCAAGAACATCATGGAGTTTCATCAGGATGACTTGGATGAAACCAGACTCACACTGCATCGTGATATGTGCATGGACATCGCAAAACAGAAAGGAGTGAGGCTGACTACTTTTCAGGATGTAGTGAACTTTCTCAAGGGGGATCAGGGAGAGTATTTGAGAACATTGTTGCCAGAGGTCACAAAACTTGTGAAACTTGCCCTGACGGTGCCTGTAATGTCATGCACTTCTGGCCTCCGGCGCCTGAAAACCTACCTGCGGTCCACAATGGGGCAAGCAAGGCTGAACCACGTTGCAATACTGAACTATCACAAGACACTGTCAAGGAGCAGGGACCTGGAAACAATCGCGGACCAGTTTATAAAACGCACCGCTACCAGGGGCAACACATTCCTCATCAAGAAATAACAAGAATGGTGAGTGACAAAACAACTAATTAAATATTTGTTATGATATGGCCTGCTGTATACTGTAAGGGGTTACACCCCGCCTTTCCGAAGCCCCGCCTTTCCGACAATAGACTTCCATTCATCGTAATAGCGGGGTTTTCTATTTTTTCTAAAGACCCCGCTACTCCGAAAAGGCTATTGGGGGAAACCCCCAGCGCGCATTGATCCTTTTTTCCTTTTTGGGGTCAAACGGATCATGTGCATAATTAACTGCAAAACAAGCAAATACTTTGACATATAACGTTCATTATGCTTCTAGCCTGTCTAGCCTCTACCTGGTCTTTTTTACTAAACTTAACCAACTCCTTTCTTCATTGCCTAAGCCCAACCAAAGCATCTCCCTCAGTCAGCTGTCAGTGCGAGCGGCGGCTGCAGCAGCCTCGCGCCCCTGTGAGCTCAAGCCGGCTTCAGCCGCGCTCGAGCGGAGCAGGGGGGGAGAAAAAGATAAAAAGTGTATTTCTATTACTGTGTGGAGATCTCCAACAACGGAGTCGGGGAGAAAGTAAGTGGGACAGATCTGCCCAGTCCCTGAGAGCACGTTTCACAGACAAGCCACAAAGCAGAATGTAAACAACGTCACGCGGTTCAGCACCTTGGACAGCTGCGGGGGGGAGGAGGGGGTGTCGGAGTAGCGGTGTTTCGAAGTGGGGCTATTTCGGAACAGCGGGGTGTCGAAGTGGAGGGGTGTCGGAATGGAGAGCTGTCCCCACTGTAAGGATGTGTCGGAATCGTTTTGAATTGTGGATTTGCTTTTATTTGAGCCTTTTTGCTATAGTTTTGGTGGTTATGGTTATTCTTTCCTTGGGTGTGATGTTAGTAAAACCTCAGATTTACTATAGGTTTGTCTCATTAAAAGCCATTGTGATCAATGACAGTATAAGGTTGTGATTAATGAATGAATGAAGTGGCCTATATGCTCATGAGCTGGTATGTTGTTACTGTTTACCTATACTGACTTTCAGCACCGCGGAGTGCGGACAGTTCCATTCACACTCCTATACGTTACCCATGCTATTCAGTCCAGGCTGTGGTGCTGGATTGTGGGTTTTGTTTTTCCTTTTTCTTCACTGGAGCCTTTTGCGTTAGGTTGCATTGACAATAACTCCTCGTATGCATCACAAGTGTGTAGACTGTGTGTGTTTGTGAAAGAGAGCGTGTGCGTGTGTGTGTGCGTGCGTGCGCGCATGTAGGAAAGAGCTTACAGGTGTTTATTGCGGCCGCTGCTGTTAGATGCGTGAGACGAATGTGCGCACATCAATTCAGCACTAGTCATGCAAGCACCGTGAGCACCCACCAGCAAAAACATAAATCGGCGCCCCTGGTTGTCAGTTTGTTCCGGGCGAGAGTTTGTTTTTTTTGTTTTTTTGACCCGGCTTGTATTTAGGGCTGGCCTTTATTTGTTCGTGTAAATAACTGATTTGAGGAAATCCCGTATGCTATTATAAAATAACTTCAAATCAAATCTTTAATCATTGATAAGTGTGCGTCTCTCCCCCGACTCTCCCAACAAAAATCCCGCCCCCCTCTCAGAAAATAGTTCCGACGTCCATGGAGTGAGGGCTCAACTGTCAATATTCACGACGTATTCGTCGTGTGACTGTGTGCACCGACCGTGACCCCTGCACTGTGACAGCATGGAACCAAAACAAATACCGTTACACCCCTAGTATAAACTGATACCACAACACTATCCTGTCAAATGAATGAAAACTCCTGTCACAGTTTGTATTCTATAATACAATACAATTAAATACAAAATGCAATTTACTGGAAATCAAGTACGATGGCTTGGCAACATTGTCATGCTGAAGCTGCAGCTGTTACAGTACATCTTTGTTGGGTGGGTGGGCCTTTGACTTTTAGCATTGCACATTAGCTGCATGCCTTTAAATTTAACCTGCTGAGACCCCAAGCTGAAAACAACTGAAAACAATTTTAAAAAATTAACACATACTGTATACTTAAGTATTATCATGTATTTCTAACATGTTTACAGCCTACAACAGGACCTCAGACGGATGGCTAGAATGGAATGGGAATCAGTATTTTATTAATACTGATAGGGAGGCCATGGAAAACGCTCGTTCCTTCTGCAAACAAAGGCATGGGGACTTGGTGACTATCAACAGTGAAGCCGAAAGAGTCTTTTTATGGCAACAGGTGAGCAGTGACACATATACTGCATAGTTTGCATGGTATTTAACTGCATAAACAACAAAAACATATGACTTACTTCAGCATAATCTGCCCTCTATGTTTGCAGATATCCAAGAGTTATGGGTCTTACTGGATAGGCCTGACTGTAGATCTCGATGGAACATATCAGTGAGTACCAAACACAGTCACATTTATTACATTTATCTCAATTTATTGTTGAATTATTGTTATTGTTGAACTTGTTGATCTGAGAAAAGTATGTTCTCAATCTGCTCCACATTTTAAGAATCAGTGACTCAAAGGTAAAATTGCAGGTTGCACTATTTCCATAATGACCCTTTACTCCCTTTACTGAATTGAATCAGTATGTCATTATGTGAATTATATTTTTGTAGTTGTTTGTTACAAAATTTCAGTTTTGCTTGTTACTTTAAAGGTGGGTGGATGGTTCTCAAGTGGTGTTTCAAAGGTGGGAAGAAGGTCAGCCTGATTTCAGAAACTTCGATGAGAACTGTGCTGTTATGTTAGAATTGAATGGTGAGTGAATTACAATATAATCTACTTTACATCCAAATTATATATCTAACATAATTTAAGATTTCAGTACCGATTGAATTGGTGAAAATTATGCTTGCTCAGCCTCTCATTTTTCAATAGAACAAAGAGATAAAAAAAGAAATTACATGTACATTAATCCTATTAATTCCCTACACTTACTGTAAGCATCCTAATTCAAACAATTAAAGAAATCTTCTACAAAGTATCATTAAATATGAATAGGAATAGAGAAAAAATCTAAAATGGAGATTGATTCTGTGAGTGTTGATCATTGATCATATATGTTGATTTTTATATCTTGGGTTGGTTCACAGGCTTCTGGCATGATTATAATTGTGGGTACGAGCAACGGTCCATTTGCAAACGTAGTGGATCCCCTCCAGCTAACACCACTGTAGCACCCACAGTGCCTCCTAAAGGTGGCTGCCCAGCTAACTGGAAAAAATTCAACTCCAAGGTCAGAGGTCATTTTTTAACCTTACAAATTACTTGTTTTAAGATACAAGAATAAAACCAACACAAATATTTTAATCTTTTAAAAAAAGGTACAACTTGTAATGCTCTTTAGAGACATCACATTAGCTGTTTTGTCATGTTAAATTTAGATACATAGGCTGGACTTAAAAATACAATGTTTGAGGAGATGTATTTGGTAGATTTGCAACACCTTAAATATACAAATTTCTATTTTTAGTGTTACCTCATTGTTAAAGAACAGAAATTAACATGGGATGGAGCGAGGAATCAATGCAAAGAAATGGGTGGAAACTTGGCCTCTATTTCCTCAAGACATGAACAAGGTTTGTTTCATGTAATTTTTTTTCTTAGACACAAATTTCTTCAAGCCCTCAACTTTTACTCAGATTTTTTTTGTGAATTGACCAAATTCACAGCGTCGCCATCTTATGTCACCACTCGGGGTGGGTACTTTGGCGGCGTCTTCATAATATAAAAAAAATATGTTAGCCGGCATCTGCTAACCCTTGCTAATGCAATGTAAGATAGAAAAGCAGTAAAACTGTTCTGACAGTCAACGCATACCCGAGATACATCATGTTATTCATATCACGTTATTCATATCAGATGTTGTGATGAACACCGGAACGTTAAATAGCTCAACAGTTGTTATGTGATGGCGTTGAGTCTTCCTACCCTGAGTGATGACGTTTAGCAAAGATGGTGACGGTGTGAATATGGCTAATTGAGCATCTGCATTGTGACTGAGACAGCTGGTCACAATGGTAGATAGTTGAGAGGCTCATGTTTCAATAATTAGTTTATCACTTAACTATTTTATTGGGAAAAATGTAAAACATTCCAATGACTAATGATTATACTACATATGATTATACTATATACATCTCAATCTACAAATCTAAAGCTCTGCTACAACCTCTACAAAGGCTGTTCACGAAACAAGATTAACCTGGTTTGAATAAGCCAAACCCAGCATCGCTATTGACTGATCAGCTATCTGTTCTTTCTTGTGAGGCCAACTGTGTCTGTTACTTGTTTCTGTTATCTAGTTTATAATAGACGGACAATGTTATGAAGACAGATCCACCTCACTGAGATACCATAGTGTGTTCTTTCAGTAACAATTGGAGGGAAATAAACCCTCATGCAAATAAATCTTTGTTCAAATTTTCAGTGTTTTTGGTGAATCAGATGGCTGATGCACCTACTACTGATCTGTGGATTGGTCTTCATGGCTTATATGACAATGGATATTACTGGACTGATGGGCGACCAAAGTCATATATCAACTTGGATTTTAATGTAAGTGGACACAGTCTGAAATGTGTTTGACAATGTGAAGAAGTAGATTGTGCAGCACTCCTGATAATTTATATAAGTGTGTGTGTGTGTGTGTGTGTGTGTGTGTGTGTGTGTGTGTGTGTGTGTGTGTGTGTGTGTGTGTGTGTGTGTGTGTAGAAATGTAACCAATGTTTGTTATCTCAATTTTAGAGACGCCGCCTAAATGTACTATTTAATCGACATCCAGATATTTGGGTAAAGTTCAAATTAATTTTACTCAAGGCACAGCTGTACACAATTGTGCACTATGCTTTAAGTGCAAAATAAACTGACTACTATGATAACTTAAGTGCATTAGTTTGTAATCTCTGTGTTTACATTGCAGCATAGACATCCTATACTAATGGTAAGAAAATGCTTGTTTTTTCATGACTTGTGAAATTACACTAAACTTTTTGCATTTTAGTTATTTGTTTTCTCTGGGTTTACTTAACAGGATATGAGGTTTCATTCAATGATGGAAAGACCAACGGTAAGGAGGCAACTCTGCTTCGTTTTACATTTAACTTCTGCGATCAGACATTTTTTATTACACTCAAAATCTTGAGACAAAAAAAAATTATATTAATAATTACAGAAGTTGTGACTGAGGAACCTACAGTATGGCAATACAATTGCGTGAATGATACAAGTACAGCACATGCATTGCATTTAGTGTGTATGAGCTTATTTATCTATCTGATGAATGGTGAATCTATCCATTCATTATAATAGTACCATGTAGGCGCGCTCACTTGACAGGGTGGTAGCTCTCAGTGAGTTAAAAAAAAAAAACCTGTCTATTCAAAAACATCTACTTTCAGTTTGTAGGGCTTCTTCCTCATAGTCAAGGTATTTTGAAATCTTAAATCTTTTTTCAGATGTTTTGTTTTTTCCTAAATTCAGATTATATTTGCTGGCACTGTGATATTGGTATTAGGTAGTCTTCATGAAATGTCCATAATAATCACATTCTTATAAGTGGGCTAGCAATCATTTTCAGTCATTTTCCTGATTTCAAAAAACAAGGACATACCTGAGCAGTATTATGATGCTGTTTTAATTCCTGGACCCAAACAATCTCTTTACCCACTGTTTTCTCTCCACTCCCCAGGACAACAAATGTGTTGTAATCAGTACCAACCTTGACCTTGGTATTGGAAAATGGACATTTCAACACTGCAATGACACCAATGGTTTTGTCTGTCTTCGAAATCCCAGTGAGTTCATCTATGATGTGCCTCTGTATCTGCAACCAACAAAATGCACTTATGGTTACAGTCTGTGCCGTTACTGCTAGTTTCTCTCTTCCTCCCCCTAAATATACCTATACCTATAATCTATCTAAGACGATGTATACAAATGATTGATAGTCATCACGTACAATACATGTAGCTTCAGGGTAACATTTTCTAATTGTATACAGCAGCAGTTGTTAATTTGCAGAGAGATTTTTCAGTGTTCAATTCAATATTTTGCAGTGATTGTTTTAATTTCCCCCCGAAACAGATCCATCTCTCCCAGACTCCCCTGAACCAACAGTTACTACTGACTATGTCATACGACTGAATGACTCTATCAAGGTTGTTACTCAACCAATGACCTGGAATGAAGCCAATAAGCACTGTGAAGATGATGGTGCCAAACTGGCTAGTCTGCGAAATGAGTGGGCACAGGTCTATGTTGAACTGATGGCTCGGAATCTGAACACTTCTTTCTGGATTGGACTGAACAAAAATCTGGTAAAGTCACGACAATGACAAATAACACAGCTAAAGCAGGTTTTTTAAACCACTGATCACTTACTGAGGGGTTGAAATTTTGTATATCATGAAAAGACATTTGTCAGGGTATTGCATTGCTTTGCATGTCATCATTGGTCTGATTGGTTTGAGGACAATCCAATTGCGTACAGAGGCATTTTGATCTATGTCCATTGGTCATGCCTCTTGGAAGTTGAAGGTGAATACACCTTATCCAGACCCTTACTCAATCTCAAATGAGAATGAGATGTGGCCTGGCGTTAGCCGGGCTAGACAGCTATTGCAGTAGTGAAAAAATCTTGCCCTCACTGGTGATAAATAGTTTTCAAATACTGATCTTCTGATAGCACTGAACAATTTGGTTATAACAAGGGGCAGGAATGTCATGTGAGATGTGGTATGCACCCTCACCATTCAAGATTAATAGCAAGCCATTCATACCTTTTCAGTAAAACCTGACAATATCAACCTGATGGAAAACCATAGAAAACAGGGTCATCTTAATATGATACATCACCCTGGAAGAAAGGGTTGTTATAATTAAGCTAATTTCCCTCTGATCAATCTCTCGCTTTCAGACCGGTGGTTATTTTAGATATATTGATGGCTGGCGATTGCGACTTTCTTTCTGGGGTCCAAATGAACCAAGCACAGACAGACCTTGTGTCTACGCGGATGTGGATGGAAAATGGAAGACTGCTAACTGCGATCAGACCATCAGCAGCGTTTGTATGAAGTCAATAGGTATGGCCAATAACAATCTTTATGGAGCATGTTTAAACTTGAATCGTATAAGTCTTCAAACATTAGGATTAGGGCTGTCATAGTTCACGCTTTAATCACGATTTTTTATCGCGGCCCATTTTATCCTCTACTGTCCCACTTCAGTCCAGTAATGGTAAAGCACCTTCAAGTTGGTTGCCAACCGCCAATTAACTCCATAGAAGAAGCAAAATGTAAAATATCCATAGATCTGTCATTTATTCCTATTCTGCTGCTTCTCTCCAGATGTGACCACATAGACAGGTGTGTACATGTATACGAATGTGTGTGAGTGAGTTTTGCCACGACGCTCCCATCCCCTGGTTATTTCTGCAGCTGGATTTGCATGGGCCAGCCATTTCTGAGGAAATTCTGAGATTAATCGCGGTTAAAAATTTTAATCGTTTGACAGCACTAATTAGGATACCTCCTGTGTTTATGTCTGTAACTCCTTTTTAACAGCAAATCATTTTAAACACACTTAACAGTACAGAATTTTAATCAATTATTCCCTCTCTAATTTACAGATGTGCCACCAACTGAATCAAGTGCTTATCCAGGAGTTTGCCCTGATGACCCAGATAAATTACACATTGTGGACAGTAGTTTTTTCTGGCAACCATTTAAGGGCAACTGTTACATATTTATCACAGAGGAAATAAGGTGGGCAGATGCAGCGGCTAACTGTGCAAGATTTGGTAAGTGTTTTCTTGTGAAAGATATTTTGGGGTAATTAAATGTCTATACTGTAGCTTTCACTAAAGAGTACCATTTTGTTTTCTGAAGGTGGATCCCTACTCAGCATTGAGGATCCCTCAGAGCAAGAATTCATCCAAAGTAATGCAATGACATTTCAAGACAGCCACTCCTCTTTCTGGATCGGCATGTATAAAACTCACAAAGGTACTCTTTCTATTGACTGCTTTTATATGTAAAGACATTTTCAGCTTCAGGATAATACTACACACATGGCAAACCAATAGATTGAAGATTATTTTGGGCTAATATTCCATGTTTTAAACTTTTATGTCAAATTTTTTTTCACAATTTCTTTCAATAGTTGACAAAGAGTGGTCACTTCTTTTAGGTTACAGTACAAACATCAGGATACTTCTGCACAGTCAATATGAATAAGATAAATGAAAAAAACAAAAAACAAATACTAAATATAATCTGTTAACAAAAGAAAGCACAAGAAAAAAAACATCTATGTGTCTCCAGGGGTGTGGTTGTGGTTGGACAACACTGTTGTGGACTACACTAATTGGGGTCAAGGACAAGGTGAACCTACTTCCAACGACTATGGAGCGATGAGTACTTCAGATGGGACATGGAGGGCAGGGAGACAGTGGTACCAAAGACCATACATCTGCAAAACACCAAAAGGTATTAGCCTTACGGACTTAACAAAGCCATTTTTGTCATCATGCCGGTTACTTAAAGTGAAATTCCGGCGTAAGTGTAAACCATGGTCAAACACACCGTTAACACCGAGTTAGACCCCCCCTCGAGAGATCAATTTGCCCGACCGCTACATTCACGAGATCCACCAACTTCAGCAAATACCGCAATATCGCCACACACGGCGCTCTCCGGATCCACTGTCTGACCGCAACCAAAACGCCACCATTTGCCCAAAATAATGCTCAGAACTGCACCAAATGTCATCAATAGTACACACAGGGTCCCAGCACGTAGTACGAGTTGTCAAACATCTGCTAGCTTTGCCTGTTTTCTTTAGCAAGGAGATGCAACTCAACTCACCTACTTCTCCTCCGGGAGCCGCTCGTTGGTGAGGAAGCCCTGACGAGTCGATCACCGAGTGCACCGGAGTTCCGCAGCTCAATCAACAATTACCTCATGGAAATACAATCAGAGTTTTTTTTTTTTTTATCTTGCATATCACTTTATAACTATTATTATCGAGTGCTGGCCACGATATAGGCGCAAATGAGCATTTTTAAGAGCTGCGGAACTCCGGTGCACTCGGTGATCGACTCGTCAGGGCTTCCTCACCAACGAGCGGCTCCCGGAGGAGAAGTAGGTGAGTTGAGTTGCATCTCCTTGCTAAAGAAAACAGGCAAAGCTAGCAGATGTTTGACAACTCGTACTACGTGCTGGGACCCTGTGTGTACTATTGATGACATTTGGTGCAGTTCTGAGCATTATTTTGGGCAAATGGTGGCGTTTTGGTTGCGGTCAGACAGTGGATCCGGAGAGCGCCGTGTGTGGCGATATTGCGGTATTTGCTGAAGTTGGTGGATCTCGTGAATGTAGCGGTCGGGCAAATTGATCTCTCGAGGGGGGGTCTAACTCGGTGTTACGGTGTGTTTGACCATGGTTTACACTTACGCCGGAATTTCACTTTAAAGCAGAAGTAAGTGGTCCGGTCGTTTTCACTAATGCTGCGTTCCAGGCAGGCTTTTGAAATCGTAAATTACAGCTTCAAGTCACAACTTACGACTTTGTAGCGTTTCAGGCAACCCACTCGTGTTTTTCCGACCTGTTTTACCGGTGAAAGTCACTATAACTGCCACTCGTAACTTCCGACCGGTGAACTCGTACCAGATCGAACTAGTACCACTTCACGGTCGGAAAAATACGAGTTTCCTTGAACGCACCATAA
Source organism: Trachurus japonicus (assembly GCF_045865225.1). NCBI lineage: Eukaryota > Metazoa > Chordata > Actinopteri > Carangiformes > Carangidae > Trachurus > Trachurus japonicus. The sequence continues at coordinate 16,347,450 of NC_140923.1, forward strand.
CAGTCCTCGTCGCTACGTCACCACATTCACGGCGTTCCTTGGCTGCACACACAGCCCTGCATGCCGTTCTCTCTCCTCATTGGATAAAAACTGTAGGATACGATAAATGTTTTCTCTTCGGCTCAGAGCAGAGCAGAGGGACTGAGAGACCCGTTTTTCAGTCCAAACACTCTATGTAAGTGATTGCTGTCGGAAGATAGAACTATTTAAGACTTATATTAACACGAATATATCACTTACTTCTGCTTTAATGTTGTACTACTACTATTTTAGAGGTTGTCACAATCAGGGTTCTAAATTAACTTTTTTGATCACCAGCCAATTTGGCTGGTAACTTTCTAAAGTTACCAGCCAATCAGAATTTCCACTAGCCAAATTTTTTCCAGTGAAAATAATAAAGGTTAGATAAGAGAGATGAGTCCCGCTGGATGAATTATTTTTACATTTTGGATTTTATTAACACAATCCAAGTACAATACATACACATACAGTACATGCATACAACAAAAAAATCATTTATTTTTCATTTTGATAATTTCAGAGCTCTACCACATCAAATTTCTTCAGCACTCTCTGAACTCATTTCATTTGAATCTGAGCCGTCCTCAGTTCCTTTTGCTCCATGTTTGCGCACAAACTCAGGCCTGCGGGAGCGCAAACTGTCTGCATGCCAGATGTCAATGGCTTTGGTAGGATCGAAGTCTTTGATGTCAGGTGAGCACAACTGGGTTTTCAGGAGGTCAGAGAGGGTCTCACCTTTCAGGCGTGAGCGCCAGTCACTCTTTACCTGATTCATCACACTGAACCCTCTTTCGCAATCAGCTGTAGTTGCAGGGATGGTGAGGAGAGCATCAAAGAGATCAAGGACGTCAGGACACCGATGGCGGAGCATTCTGTTCACAGTAGGCCAGGTCTTTTCAAAGGTTCCTGTAGCAGGGTCAGACAGCATTATGCACAAAATGCAAACAATTATTTTCAAATGCAACGTAGTTATTAAAATATTTGGATTGTGCCTTTAACAAATGGCATTCACTCTGATTGCTGATAAAATAAAACTCTCACAATATCAGACATTTCTATAGAGCTTTTCAAGCACTGGCTTAAAAATGCTACTGTTAAGGTACATCAGTATGATATTTTTTTCCTCAAACATCAAGTACCATGGCTGAATCCTGCTCCGTAGATTTCAGCCTTGAGAATTGTCCACTGATCAGGGATCAACTCCACATCCACTCCAGCAGACAGCAGCAGAGGTCGGAAGTGACTGATGAGTTTCGTTATGTCTCCATCTCCAAAATCTGAGAACAAAGGGGAAAACATTCATATAAAGTTAAGCAGTTGCCTTAAAACATAAATGCGTAAAGATTTGTAAATTACATTTGAATTGCTAACCTGAACTCATGTCTGCTTCTGGCCAGCACTGGAAACTGGTCAGCCGCATCGCCTGCAGGACACCACTGTTCACATCACTAAATCTAGCAGTGATGCACCGGCACAGAGAGTCGATGAGCTCGTTCTTTGCCTTGTCATGCTGCTCAGCATTAGTAGGCTTCAGGAGGACTCCCTCAAAGGTGTCTGTGTCCAGCACTGCTCTCAGTTTAGGCCCAGGTCTACAGTTGTGCAGATAGATGGATGGATGTCCTATTTATTTATTCATTCATTCATTCATTCATTCATTCATTCATATATATATATTTATTTATTTATTTATTTATACTAAGGTGAAAACACACCAACACAACCTAACATCAAATCATAAATTGTTGGATATTATGATACATACCTTGACTTGTACTTTTCTATGACAGCCTGAGTGGAGGACAGGCACCTCTGAGCTTCAGCCAGGGTTGACACTGACCTCTGCAGTGACTTTGAGAGGTTGCTCAGTTGATAGATGGTGTCATGGAGAAGACAGCTAAACCTGAGCACTCCACCATCCTTGGCTATGTTAAGGAACCCCTTGGCCTTTGCCCTCAGAACAGCATTGATGGTCGTGGCCTCCTCGGACTACAAATAAAACAACTGCATTATATCACAGACAACATTCAGAGCTGATGAGGAGAAAAAGAAAGCAAACATTACATTATCCATCTACACTGCTGGTTTTAGTAGGCTATAACTTGACATACCTTCTCCTCTAAGTGGCGTACAATGCCAGCATATCCCCTGAGAAAATGGTCTAGTGCTTTGTAGAGATGTGGTAGCCACCGGGTGCCACCAATTCTGGTTGGCATCAAAGCCTTCATGTGGAGCTCTATGAAGTGTTTCTTTAGGCTGGCCCTGTTCACTCCACTCTTGTGGTATACGGTGTAGAGTCCGCTCAACAAGTCCTCAACTTTCCTGACCATCACATTTTTCTTAATTCCATCTGAAAAGGCGAGCTCAAGTTTGTGGGCCAGGCAGTGGATCCCTAGAACATCTGGTCTGTCTGCACGGAGCTTTGTGACTACACCATTCTTTACTCCTGTCATGACCGACGCTCCATCTGTAGTGAGAGCTACCAGCTTCTTCTTCCAATCAGTGCTGACTTCACTGTCCATTATACTGCACACGGCTTCAGCTATACTTGTAGCATCAGGCTTTGAGACAGATTTTACTCCGACGAAATCAACTTTAACCTTCCCCTCACTGGCACTTCTGACGTAGACCATTTCCTCTTCCATCACTGCACTGTCCAGGGATCCATCTGACATGACTGAGATGAATTTGCCCTCTGATAATCTTTCCTTCATCTTTCTTCTCTCTTCCAACGCTATGTAGTGTATGAATTCTTTTGCCTGGTATTCGTTTGTGTATGTCTCTCCTATCTTCAAGCCTTTCTTCCTGTCCACCCTGAAATTAATTATCATATAATATTATATTTTTGTAAAGTTCCATTAGTGTCTGTGGAAGCATCACTGTATCGTATTAAATGCACTGATTCTGAAACATGTAAATAGTAACGTTAACGTCAATTCACTTACTCACACATCCATGCGAAGTCGGTGAAAGGCCTCCCCTTTTTTCCGATGGCGTGGGCATTTCGAAAAAGTAGCTGCATCTTCTCCAGCTCCGACGCTTTTAATAAAGAAAGGCTTCTCCCAGCAAGGCTCTCTTCAATACGACCTGTTTTGGCGGATTTAATCCTCAGGCTCTCTTGATGACTCCGGGCACTCTCATGGTCCTTTACAGCCTCGACTTTAAAATTATTAGTTCCCACCACGAAATTGTTTGTTTTGTTTTTTTCTTTTGCGTACAAGCGGCAGTCCTTACAAAACATGACGACATTTTCGTGGTCAAACACAAGCCATTCGCGACCCGTCAACCATTTTGCATTGAACTTTCTTTTTTTCGTTTCGCACGCATTGTTGTCGATATTCTCAACCTCGTCCCCTGCCTCCTTCCTCTTCTCGCCCCCAGACGTCTGTCCAACCAACCACCGCCGCATTTAGTTTAAGTTTGTGCTACTTTTTTAATTTACTTTAGCTAGCTCCGTCCCTTCTTCTGATAATTTCTGCTCCGTACATCCATTCTTTTTCGTCGTCTTCTTCTGTGTGCTTTCTGTTTCGCGCTGTTTGGTTACGCTGCCTGCGCGCAGCCAATAGGCGTCTTATACGTCATCACGTAGCGTCACGACAGTGTTTATGGGAAATGTAGTCAGTACTGTCAGAGCCAGTCTGCCCAGGGAGCGAGAACAGTAGAGTGGCTCTGACTGACATGATGACGATTGCCTCATGCACCACCGGCCAAACTGGCTGGTAAGTTTTTATTAACACCCGCCAAAATGATTTTTAACCCGCATTTGGCGGGTTGGCGGGTGTTAATTTAGAACCCTG
>NC_140923.1:20186647-20188525 GCF_045865225.1 Trachurus japonicus
TTAAGCAATATATCACGACAGGCCGTGGTATATGCTCATTATACCACGGCTAAGGGGCGTTGTTCGGCCCGACGCGAAGCGGAGGGACGACAACCCCCTTAGAGTGGTATAATGAGCATATACCACGGACTGGAGTGATATATTGCTTTTATAAAACGGTTACGAATAAAGGCAATATAAAAGAGGATACGCAATCAATTTCATGTAGTTTTATTCAACCAGAAATACATATTATCCAATAAAATAGCCTCACTGTGAAAAAAATAGTCCCACCTCTCCAGACGTTAGCTCCAAATTAGCTCTGCATCTCGTCTTTTCCTCCGCTTTTTTTCAGGTTAATGTCACTGATCAATCCCCTCTACCGTTGTTAACCCTCCCCGGAGGTGAAAGTTCACCTTAAACATGTGAAGTCAACTACTTTAGGTCCGTTTTTTTAACATCGTAAAAACACAGCTGTCTTTTACTACGGACTGCAACAGTCCGTTGTCATGGATACATGACAACAACTTCCATTCATACCAGTCATACGTGCCTGACGCGGAGTGATAGCTTACGCTGTGATAAGGTTTTAGAATAGTAGCCGTGGTATATGCTCAATATACCACGGTTAACAACCAATCAGATTGCGGGATTTCACCTTTCCGTTTTATAAAGGTTTAATAACGTACTTTCTTATACTCTGCCACTCCTTTGGTCATCTGTGTGTGTGCACCACAGGGTAAGAGGTGAGCAGGGAGTGGAGAATGTTGAAATTGCCCGATACATGTTCACCGTCCGTGGAACTGATGGTGGGAGCTTCATGTCAGGAAAAAGTGTCCATAATCAAAGGTCTTTTAAAATGTTGCATGCCTATACAAAAGCTAATAAATAGGTCTATTGTGTGTAAAAGTACAACATTTTGACATGTTACCAAATCCTTGAAGTTTCTATTAAGAGGTTGAAAGAATATTCATTTCCATATCCATCTTGTTCTTTTTCTTCAGTGTTGTCGTCTATGTGCCTTAGTGTCTTTTCCCATGTTTTTAGTCCATGTGTTGTGTGTTTGTCTTCCTTGTTTTTAAATCCATGTGTACTGTCTACCATCAAATAGGACCACAATAGAAATAAGCCTTTGGGCTTTATTGTGTTTTTAATCCTTTTGAACACTTGTCTAATGTTGTTCAATAAAGTTTTCAATCAATCAATCAAAAACTGAACATTTGTGGCGTGATGTCAGGACATGTGTGACTTCAGAATATTAGGGTAGGGTTAGGGGTGTGTGCCTTTGTTGCTGAGGTGTTTTTTCTGTCCCCACACTGTACTCCCCATTGGAGCATAGTGTGGGGTTTGCTTTTTCTCCTCTCCCCTCCTCATGTTATTCTGTAATTTCCCAGCAATGGGATCAATAAAGTATCTGTCTGTCTGTCTGTCTGTCTGTCTGTCTGTCTGTCTGTCTGTCTATCTATCTATCTATCTATCTATCTATCTATCTATCTATCTCCCTTGTGCACTTGTCCCTTGTATTTTCTTTTTTTGTATGTAGGCATAAATAAATATTTCAAATGTGTGTGTGGCTCACACAGTCCAGACTCAACTGTCCAGTATCCAGTTATTTATTTCACCATCACACTGGTTGAATTTTAGGTGGAAAAGTTACTGAATTGATTTGAAGACTGATCTACTAAAGCAGGGGTCGGCAACTAAGTTTGGCCTCGGGCCAGATATTTTCCAAGCCATTACATGGCGGGCCACAACCAAAACAATGGCTAATTTAATTAATTAATATCGGAGGAGGGGTGATAATGAAAATGATAGGCGCTCTTGAAATGACAGAGCAGACGCACTGAGACATTCAATGTAGGTTAAATTCGTGGACTGACCATTGGGGGCGCTATTAAT
>NC_140923.1:20188625-20320709 GCF_045865225.1 Trachurus japonicus
ACTAAACTACACACCCCACACCTCAACAAATTATAGTAACCATCCTATACATTTACTATACCACCTTTTATCACTTATATACTTTTATTATCAATTAATTATAAATCATCTTTACTTTAAAAAATAAAAAAATTACATTTAAATCAACAACCCCCCCCCCCCCCCCCCCCCCCCCCCCCCCCCCCAATTTTAAGACCCCCCCCCCCCCCCCCCCCCCCCCCCCCCCCCCTAATTATGCCCCCCCACCCAGTCCAGGAGTTAGTGTCCTTCAAATTGTGATGTTTCCAAGCTCCCCACGCTGCGTTTGCCAAATTAGGCCTCCCACGGCCAAATCTGCCCAAATCGACCAACGCTGACACAGGCTGTACAGAGTGTGGACTTTTGCTGGAAATCAGTTGAAAATTCACCAAACAGCTTATTGTACTTGAAATTGTGATGTCTCCAAGCTCCCCACGCTTCGTTTGCCAAATAAGGCCTCCCACGGCGGCCAGATCTGCCCAAGTCGACCAACGCTGAGAAAGGCTCTACAGAGTGTGGACTTTTGCTGGAAATCAGTTGAAAATTCACCAAACAGCTTATTGTACTTCAAATTGTGATGTCTCCAAGCTCCCCAAGCTGCGTTTGCCAAATTAGGCCTCCCACGACTAGATCTGCCCAAATCGACCAACGCTGACACAGGCTGTACAGAGTGTGGACTTTTGCTGGAAATCAGTTGAAAATTCACCAAACAGCTTATTTTACTTCACATTGTGATGTCTCCAAGCTCCCATTGGCGTCCCAGGCTGCGTTTGCCAAACTGAGCGTTTCTCGGCCAGATCTGCCCAAATCGACCAACACTGACACAGGCTGTACAGAGTGTGGACTTTTGCTGGAAATCAGTTGAAAATTCACCAAACAGCTTATTTTACTTCAAATTGTCATGTCTCCAAGCTCCCCACGCTGCGTTTGCCAAATTAGGATTCCCACGGCCAGATCTGCCCAAATCGACCAACGCTGACACAGGCTGTACAGAGTGTGGACTTTTGCTGGAAATCAGTTGAAAATTCACCAAACAGCTTATTGTACTTCAAATTGTGATGACTCCAAGCTCCCATTGGCGTCCCAGGCTGCGTTTGCCAAACTGAGCGTTTCTCGGCCAGATCTGCCCAAATCCACCAACACTGACACAGGCTGTACAGAGTATGGACTTTTGCTGGAAATCATTTGAAAATTCCCCAAACAGCTTCAAATTGTCATGTTTCCAAGCTCCCCACACTGCGTTTAACAAATTAGGCCTCCAACGACCAGATCTGCGCAAATCGACAAACGCTGACACAGGCTGTACAGAGTGTGGACTTTTGCTGGAAATCAGTTGAAAATTCACCAAACAGCTTATTGTACTTCAAATTGTGATGTCTCCAACCTCCCCACCCTGCGTTTGCCAAACTGAGCGTTTCTCGGCCAGATCTGCCCAAATCGACCAACACTGACACAGGATGTACAGAGTGAGGACTTTTGCTGGAAATCATTTGAAAATTCACCAAACAGCTTATTGTCCTTCAAATTGTGATGTTTCCAAGCTCCCCACGCTGCGTTTGCCAAATTAGGCCTCCCACGGCCAAATCTGCCCAAATCGACCAACGCTGACACAGGCTGTACAGAGTGTGGACTTTTGCTGGAAAAAAGTTGAAAATTCACCAAACAGCTTATTGTACTTCAAATTGTGATGTCTCCAAGCTCCCCACGCTTCGTTTGCCAAATAAGGCCTCCCACGGCGGCCAGATCTGCCCAAGTCGACCAATGCTGAGAAAGGCTGTACAGAGTGTGGACTTTTGCTGGAAATCAGTTTAAAATTCACCAAACAGCTTATTGTACTTCAAATTGTGATGTCTCCAAGCTCCCCAAGCTGCGTTTGCCAAATTAGGCCTCCCACGACTAGATCTGCCCAAATCGACCAACGCTGAGACAGGCTGTACAGAGTGTGGACTTTTGTTGGAAATCAGTTGAAAATTCACCAAACAGCTTATTGTACTTCAAATTGTCATGTCTCCAAGCTCCCCACGCTGCGTTTGCCAAATTAGGATTCCCACGGCCAGATCTGCCCAAATCGACCAACGCTGACACAGGCTGTACAGAGTGTGGACTTTTGCTGGAAATCAGTTGAAAATTCACCAAACAGCTTATTTTACTTCACATTGTGATGTCTCCAAGCTCCCATTGGCGTCCCAGGCTGCGTTTGCCAAACTGAGCGTTTCTCGGCCAGATCTGCCCAAATCCACCAACACTGACACAGGCTGTACAGAGTGTGGACTTTTGCTGGAAATCATTAGAAAATTCACCAAACAGCTTCAAATTGTCATGTCTCCAAGCTCCCCACGCTGCGTTTAACAAATTAGGCCTCCCACGACCAGATCTGCGCAAATCGACAAACGCTGACACAGGCTGTACAGAGTGTGGACTTTTGCTGGAAATCATTGAAAATTCACCAAACAGCTCATTGTACTTCAAATTGTGATGTCTCCAACCTCCCCACCCTGCGTTTGCCAAACTGAGCGTTTCTCGGCCAGATCTGCCCAAATCGACCAACACTGACACAGGATGTACAGAGTGAGGACTTTTGCTGGAAATCATTTGAAAATTCACCAAACAGCTTATTGTCCTTCAAATTGTGATGTTTCCAAGCTCCCCACGCTGCGTTTGCCAAATTAGGCCTCCCACGGCCAAATCTGCCCAAATCGACCAACGCTGACACAGGCTGTACAGAGTGTGGACTTTTGCTGGAAATCAGTTGAAAATTCACCAAACAGCTTATTGTACTTGAAATTGTGATGTCTCCAAGCTCCCATGGGCGTCCCACGCTGCGTTTGCCAAACTGAGCGTTTCTCGGCCAGATCTGCCCGAATCGACCAACGCTGACACAGGCTGTACAGAGTGTGGACTTTTGCTGGAAATCAGTTGAAAATTCACCAAACAGCTTATTTTACTTCAAATTGTGATGTCTCCAAGCTCCCCACGCTGCCTTTGCCAAATTAGGCCTCCCACGACTAGATCTGCCCGCATCGACCAACGCTGAGACAGGCTGTACAGAGTGTGGACTTTTGCTGGAAATCAGTTGAAAATTCACCAAACAGCTTATTTTACTTCAAATTGTGATATCTCCAAGCTCCCCACGCTGCGTTTGCCAAATTAGGCCTCCCACAGCCAAATCTGCCCAAATCGACCAACGCTGAGAAAGGCTCTACAGAGTGTGGACTTTTGCTTGAAATGAGTTGGAAATGCACCAAACAGCTTATTGTACTTCAAATCGTGCCCACGCTGCGTTTGCCAAATTAGGCCTCCCACGGCCAGATCTGCCCAAATCGACCAACGCTGAGAAAGGCTCTACAGAGTGTGGACTTTTGCTTGAAATGAGTTGGAAATGCACCAAACAGCTTATTGTACTTCAAATTGTCATGTCTCCAAGCTCCCCACACTGCGTTTGCCAAACTGAGCGTTTCTCGGCCAGATCTGCCCAAATCGACCAACATTGAGACAGACTGTACAGAGTGTGGACTTTTGCTGGAAATCATTTGAAAATTCACCAAACAGCTTATTGTACTTCAAATTGTCATGTTTCCAAGCTCCCAGGCTGCATTTGCCAAATTAGGACTCCCACGGCCAGATCTGCCCAAATCGACCAACGCTGACACAGGCTGTACAGAGTGTGGACTTTTGCTGGAAATCAGTTGACAATTCACCAAACAGCTTATTTTTCTTCAAATTGTGATATCTCCAAGCTCCCATTGGACTCCCAGGCTGCGTTTGCCAAACTGAGCGTTTCTCGGCCAGATCTGCCCAAATCGACCAACACTGACACAGTGTGGACTTTTCCTGGAAATCATTTGAAAATTCACCAACCAGCTTATTGTACTTCAAATTGTTATGTCTCCAAGCTCCCCACCCTGCGTTTGCCAAACTGAGCGTTTCTCGGCCAGATCTGCCCAAATCGACCAACACTGACACAGGCTGTACAGAGTGTGGACTTTTGCTGGAAATCATTTGAAAATTCACCAAACAGCTTCATATTGTCAAGTCTCCAAGCGCCCCACGCCTGCGTTTTGCCAAATTAGGACTCCCACGGACCGATCTGCCCAAATCGACCAACGCTGACACAGGCTGTACAGAGTGTGGACTTTTGCTGGAAATCATTTGAAAATTCACCAAACACCTTATTGTACTTCAAATTGTGATGTCTCCAAGCTCCCCACGCTTCGTTTGCCAAATTAGGCCTCCCACGACTAGATCTGCCCACATCGACCAACGCTGAGACAGGCTGTACAGAGTGTGGACTTTTGCTGGAAATCAGTTGAAAATTCACCAAACAGCTTATTGTACTTCAAATTGTGATGTCTCCAACCTCCCCACCCTGCGTTTGCCAAACTGAGCGTTTCTCGGCCAGATCTGCCCAAATCGACCAACACTGACACAGGATGTACAGGGTGTGGACTTTTGTTGGAAATCATTTGAAAATTCACCAAACAGCTTATTGTCCTTCAAATTGTGATGTTTCCAAGCTCCCCACGCTGCGTTTGCCAAATTAGGCCTCCCACGGCCAAATCTGCCCAAATCGACCAACGCTGACACAGGCTGTACAGAGTGTGGACTTTTGCTGGAAATCAGTTGAAAATTCACCAAACAGCTTATTTTACTTCAAATTGTGATGTCTCCAAGCTCCCCACGCTGCTTTTGCCAAATTAGGCCTCCCACGACCAGATCTGCCCAAATCGACCAATGCTGAGAAAGGCTCTACAGAGTGTGGACTTTTGCTGGAAATCAGTTGAAAATTCACCAAACAGCTTATTTTACTTCAAATCGTGCCCACGCTCCGTTTGCCAAATTAGGCCTCCCACGGCCAGATCTGCCCAAATCGACCAATGCTGACACAGGCTGTACAGAGTGTGGACTTTTGCTGGAAATCAGTTGAAAATTCACCAAACAGCTTATTGTACTTCAAATTGTCATGTCTCCAAGCTCCCCACGCTGCGTTTGCCAAACTGAGCGTTTCTCGGCCAGATCTGCCCGAATCGATCAACACTGACACAGGCTGTACAGAGTGTGGACTTTTGCTGGAAATCAGTTGAAAATTCACCAAACAGCTTATTGTACTTCAAATTGTCATGTTTCCAAGCTCCCAGGCTGCATTTGCCAAATTAGGACTCCCACGGCCAGATCTGCCCAAATCGACCAACGCTGACACAGGCTGTACAGAGTGTGGACTTTTGCTGGAAATCAGTTGACAATTCACCAAACAGCTTATTTTTCTTCAAATTGTGATATCTCCAAGCTCCCATTGGCCTCCCAGGCTGCGTTTGCCAAACTGAGCGTTTCTCGGCCAGATCTGCCCAAATCGACCAACACTGACACAGTGTGGACTTTTCCTGGAAATCATTTGAAAATTCACCAACCAGCTTATTGTACTTCAAATTGTTATGTCTCCAAGCTCCCCACCCTGCGTTTGCCAAACTGAGCGTTTCTCGGCCAGATCTGCCCAAATCGACCAACACTGACACAGGCTGTACAGAGTGTGGACTTTTGCTGGAAATCATTTGAAAATTCACCAAACAGCTTCATATTGTCAAGTCTCCAAGCGCCCCACGCTGCGTTTGCCAAATTAGGACTCCCACGACCGGATCTGCCCAAATCGACCAACGCTGACACAGGCTGTACAGAGTGTGGACTTTTGCTGGAAATCAGTTGAAAATTCACCAAACAGCTTATTGTACTTCAAATTGTCATGTTTCCAAGCTCCCAGGCTGCATTTGCCAAATTAGGACTCCCACGGCCAGATCTGCCCAAATCGACCAACGCTGACACAGGCTGTACAGAGTGTGGACTTTTGCTGGAAATCAGTTGACAATTCACCAAACAGCTTATTTTTCTTCAAATTGTGATATCTCCAAGCTCCCATTGGCCTCCCAGGCTGCGTTTGCCAAACTGAGCGTTTCTCGGCCAGATCTGCCCAAATCGACCAACACTGACACAGTGTGGACTTTTCCTGGAAATCATTTGAAAATTCACCAAACAGCTTATTGTACTTCAAATTGTTATGTCTCCAAGCTCCGCACCCTGCGTTTGCCAAACTGAGCGTTTCTCGGCCAGATCTGCCCAAATCGACCAACACTGACACAGGCTTTACAGAGTGTGGACTTTTGCTGGAAATCAGTTGAAAATTCACCAAACAGCTTATTGTACTTCAAATTGTGATGTCTCCAAGTTCCCCACCCTGCTTTTGCCAAACTGAGCGTTTCTCGGCCAGATCTGCCCAAATCGAACTACACTGACACAGGATGGACAGAGTGTGGAGTTTTGCTGGAAATCATTTGAAAATTCACCAAACAGCTTCATATTGTCAAGTCTCCAAGCGCCCCACGCTGCGTTTGCCAAATTAGGACTCCCACGACCGGATCTGCCAAAATCGACCAACGCTGACACAGGCTGTACAGAGTGTGGACTTTTGCTGGAAATCAGTTGAAAATTCACCAAACAGCTTGTTGTACTTCAAATTGTCATGTCTCCAAGCTCCCCATGCTGTGTTTCCCAAATTAGGCCTCCCACGGCCAGATCTGCCCAAATCGACCAACGCTGACACAGGCTGTACAGAGTGTGGACTTTTGCTGTAAATCAGTTGAAAATTCACCAAACAGCTCATTGTACTTCAAACTGTAATGTTTCCAAGCTCCCATTGGCGTCCCAGGTTACGTTTGCTAAACTGAGCGTTTCTCGGCCAGATCTGCCCAAATCGACCAACACTGACAGAGGCTGTTCAGAGTGTGGACTTTTGCTGGAAATCATTAGAAAATTCACCAAACAGCTTCAAATTGTGATGTCTCCAAGCTCCCATTGGCGTCCCAGGCTGCGTTTACCAAACTGAGCGTTTCTCGGCCAGATCTGCCCAAATCGACCAACACAGGCTGTACAGGCTGTACAGAGTGTGGACTTTTGCTGGAAATCAGTTGAAAATTCACCAAACAGCTTATTTTACTTCAAATTGTGCTGTCTCCAAGCTCCCCACGCTGCTTTTGCCAAATTAGGCCTCCCACGGCCAGATCTGTCTCTTTCAACTGATTTCCAGCAAAAGTCCACACTCTGTACAGCCTGTGTCAGCGTTGGTCGATTTTGGCAGATCTGGCCGAGAAACGCTCAGTTTGGCAAACGCAGCGTGGGACGCACATGGGAGCTTGGAGACATCACAATTTGAAGTAAAATAAGCTGTTTGGTGAATTTTCAACTGATTTCCAGCAAAAGTCCACTCTGTACAGCCTGTGTCTTTGTTGGTCGATTTGCGCAGATCTGGCCGTGGGAGGCCTAATTTGGCAAACGCAGCGCGGGGAGCTTGGAAACATCACAATTTGAAGTAAAATAAGCTGTTTGGTGAATTTTCAACTGATTTCCAGCAAAAGTCCACACAGCCTCTGTCACCGTTGGTCGATTTGGGCAGATCTGGCCGAGAAACGCTCAGTTTGGCATACGCAGTGTGGGACGCCCATGGGAGCTTGGAGACATCACAATTTGAAGTAAAATAAGCTGTTTGGTGAATTTTCAACTGATTTCCAGCAAAAGCCCACACTCTGTACAGCCTGTGTCAGTGTTGGTCGATTTTGGCAGATCTGGCCGTGGGAGGCCTAATTTGGCAAACGCAGCGTGGGGAGCTTGGAGACATAACAAATTGAAGTAGAATAAGCTGTTTGGTGAATTTTCAACTGATTTCCAGCAAAAGTCCACACTCTATACAGCCTGTGTCAGCGTTGGTCGATTTGGGCAGATCTGGCCTAGAAACGCTCAGTTTGGCAAACGCAGCGTGGGGAGCTTGGAGACATCACAATTTGAAGTAAAATAAGGAGTTTGGTGAATTTTCAACTGATTTCCAGCAAAGGTCCACTCTGTACAGCGTGTGTCTGCGTTGGTCGATTTCGGCAGATCTGGTCGAGAAACGCTCAGTTTGGCAAACGCAGCGTGGGAGGCCCATGGGAGATTAGAAACATCACAATTTGAAGTAAAATAAGCTGTTTGGTGAATTTTCAACTGATTTCCAGCAAAAGTCCACACTCTATACAGCCTGTGTCAGCGTTGGTCGATTTGGGCAGATCTGGCCGTGGGAGGCCTAATTTGGCAAACGCAGCGTGGGGAGCTTGGAGACATCACAATTTGAAGTAAAATAAGCTGTTTGGTGAATTTTCAACTGATTTCAAGCAAAAGTCCACACTCTGTACAGCCTGTGTCAGCGTTGGTCGATTTGGGCAGATCTGGCCGAGAAACGCTCAGTTTGGCAAACGCAGCGTGGGAGGCCCATGGGAGCTTGGAGACATCACAATTTGAAGTAGAATAAGCTGTTTGGTGAATTTTCAACTGATTTCCAGCAAAAGTCCACACTCTGTACAGCCTGTGTCTGTGTTGGTCGATTTTGGCAGATCTGGCCTTGGGAGGCCTAATTTGGCAAACGCGGCGAGAGGAGATTAGAAACATCACAATTTGAAGTAAAATAAGCTGTTTGGTGAATTTTCAACTGATTTCCAGCAAAAGTCCACACTCTGCACAGCCTGTGTCTGTGTTGGTCGATTTTGGCAGATCTGGCCTTGGGAGGCCTAATTTGGCAAACGCAGCGAGAGGAGATTAGAAACATCACAATTTGAAGTAAAATAAGCTGTTTGGTGAATTTTCAACTGATTTCAAGCAAAAGTCCACACTCTGTACAGCCTGTGTCAGCGTTGGTCGATTTGGTCAGATCTGGCCGAGAAACGTTCAGTTTGGCAAACGCAGCGTGGGACGCCCATGGGAGCTTGGAGACATCACACTTTGAAGTAAAATAAGCAGTTTGGTGAATTTTCAACTGATTTCCAGCAAAAGTCCACACTCTGTACAGCCTGTGTCAGCGTTGGTCGATTTGGGCAGATCTGGCCGTGGGAGGCCTAATTTGGCAAACGCAGCGTGGGGAGCTTGGAGACAGCACAATTTGAAGTAAAATAAGCTGTTTGGTGAATTTTCAACTGATTTCCAGCAAAAGTCCACACTCTGTACAGCCTGTGTCTGCGTTGGTTGATTTGGGCAGATCTGGCCGAGAAACGCTCAGTTTGGCAAACGCAGCGTGGGGAGCTTGGAGACATGACAATTTGAAGTACAATAAGCTGTTTGGTGAATTTTCAACTGATTTCCAACAAAAGTCCACACTGTACAGCCTGTGTCATCGTTGGTCGATTTAGGCAGATCTGGCCGTGGGAGGCCTAATTTGGCAAACGCAGCGAGAGGAGATTAGAAACATCACAATTTGAAGTAAAATAAGCTGTTTGGTGAATTTTCAACTGATTTCAAGCAAAAGTCCACACTCTGTACAGCCTGTGTCTGTGTTGGTCGATTTGGGCAGATCTGGCCGTGGGAGGCCTAATTTGGCAAACGCAGCGAGAGGAGATTAGAAACATCACAATTTGAAGTAAAATAAGCTGTTTGGTGAATTTTCAACTGATTTCCAGCAAAAGTCCACACTCTGTACAGCCTGTGTCAGCGTTGGTCGATTTGGGCAGATCTGGCCGTGGGAGGCCTAATTTGGCAAACGCAGCGTGGGGAGCTTGGAGACAGCACAATTTGAAGTAAAATAAGCTGTTTGGTGAATTTTCAACTGATTTCCAGCAAAAGTCCACACTCTGTACAGCCTGTGTCTGCGTTGGTTGATTTGGGCAGATCTGGTCGAGAAACGCTCAGTTTGGCAAACGCAGCGTGGGAGGCCCATGGGAGATTGGAGACATCACAATTTGAAGTAAAATAAGCTGTTTGGTGAATTTTCAACTGATTTCCAGCAAAAGTCCACACTCTGTACAGCCTGTGTCAGCGTTGGTCGATTTGGGCAGATCTGGCCGTGGGAGGCCTAATTTGGCAAACGCAGCGTGGGGAGCTTGGAGACTTCACAATTTGAAGTAAAATAAGCTTTTTGGTGAATTTTCAACTGATTTCCAGCAAAAGTCCACACTCTGTACAGCCTGTGTCAGCGTTGGTCGATTTGGGCAGATCTGGCCGAGAAACGCTCAGTTTGGCAAACGCAGCGTGGGAGGCCCATGGGAGATTGGAGACATCACAATTTGAAGTAGAATAAGCTGTTTGGTGAATTTTCAACTGATTTCCAGCAAAAGTCCACACTCTGTACAGCCTGTGTCTGTGTTGGTCGATTTTGGCAGATCTGGCCTTGGGAGGCCTAATTTGGCAAACGCAGCGAGAGGAGATTAGAAACATCACAATTTGAAGTAAAATAAGCTGTTTGGTGAATTTTCAACTGATTTCAAGCAAAAGTCCACACTCTGTACAGCCTGTGTCAGCGTTGGTCGATTTGGTCAGATCTGGCCGAGAAACGCTCAGTTTGGCAAACGCAGCGTGGGACGCCCATGGGAGCTTGGAGACATCACACTTTGAAGTAAAATAAGCAGTTTGGTGAATTTTCAACTGATTTCCAGCAAAAGTCCACACTCTGTACAGCCTGTGTCAGCGTTGGTCGATTTGGGCAGATCTGGCCGTGGGAGGCCTAATTTGGCAAACGCAGCGTGGGGAGCTTGGAGACAGCACAATTTGAAGTAAAATAAGCTGTTTGGTGAATTTTCAACTGATTTCCAGCAAAAGTCCACACTCTGTACAGCCTGTGTCTGCGTTGGTTGATTTGGGCAGATCTGGCCGAGAAACGCTCAGTTTGGCAAACGCAGCGTGGGAGGCCCATGGGAGATTGGAGACAGCACAATTTGAAGTAAAATAAGCTGTTTGGTGAATTTTCAACTGATTTCCAGCAAAAGTCCACACTCTGTACAGCCTGTGTCAGCGTTGGTCGATTTGGGCAGATCTGGCCGTGGGAGGCCTAATTTGGCAAAACGCAGCGTGGGGAGATTAGAAACATCACAATTTGAAGTAAAATAAGCTGTTTGGTGAATTTTCAACTGATTTCCAGCAAAAGTCCACACTCTGTACAGCCTGTGTCAGCGTTGGTCGATTTGGGCAGATCTGGCCGAGAAACGCTCAGTTTGGCAAACGCAGCGTGGGAGGCCCATGGGAGCTTGGAGACATCACAATTTGAAGTAGAATAAGCTGTTTGGTGAATTTTCAACTGATTTCCAGCAAAAGTCCACACTCTGTACAGCCTGTGTCTGTGTTGGTCGATTTTGGCAGATCTGGCCTTGGGAGGCCTAATTTGGCAAACGCGGCGAGAGGAGATTAGAAACATCACAATTTGAAGTAAAATAAGCTGTTTGGTGAATTTTCAACTGATTTCCAGCAAAAGTCCACACTCTGTACAGCCTGTGTCAGCGTTGGTCGATTTGGGCAGATCTGGCCGTGGGAGGCCTAATTTGGCAAACGCAGCGTGGGGAGCTTGGAGACAGCACAATTTGAAGTAAAATAAGCTGTTTGGTGAATTTTCAACTGATTTCCAGCAAAAGTCCACACTCTGTACAGCCTGTGTCTGCGTTGGTTGATTTGGGCAGATCTGGTCGAGAAACGCTCAGTTTGGCAAACGCAGCGTGGGAGGCCCATGGGAGATTGGAGACAGCACAATTTGAAGTAAAATAAGCTGTTTGGTGAATTTTCAACTGATTTCCAGCAAAAGTCCACACTCTGTACAGCCTGTGTCAGCGTTGGTCGATTTGGGCAGATCTGGCCGTGGGAGGCCTAATTTGGCAAACGCAGCGTGGGGAGCTTGGAGACTTCACAATTTGAAGTAAAATAAGCTGTTTGGTGAATTTTCAACTGATTTCCAGCAAAAGTCCACACTCTGTACAGCCTGTGTCAGCGTTGGTCGATTTGGGCAGATCTGGCCGAGAAACGCTCAGTTTGGCAAACGCAGCGTGGGAGGCCCATGGGAGATTGGAGACATCACAATTTGAAGTAGAATAAGCTGTTTGGTGAATTTTCAACTGATTTCCAGCAAAAGTCCACACTCTGTACAGCCTGTGTCTGTGTTGGTCGATTTTGGCAGATCTGGCCTTGGGAGGCCTAATTTGGCAAACGCAGCGAGAGGAGATTAGAAACATCACAATTTGAAGTAAAATAAGCTGTTTGGTGAATTTTCAACTGATTTCCAGCAAAAGTCCACACTCTGTACAGCCTGTGTCAGCGTTGGTCGATTTGGGCAGATCTGGCCGAGAAACGCTCAGTTTGGCAAACGCAGCGTGGGAGGCCCATGGGAGATTGGAGACATCACAATTTGAAGTAGAATAAGCTGTTTGGTGAATTTTCAACTGATTTCCAGCAAAAGTCCACACTCTGTACTGCCTGTGTCTGTGTTGGTCGATTTTGGCAGATCTGGCCTTGGGAGGCCTAATTTGGTAAACGCAGCGAGAGGAGATTAGAAACATCACAATTTGAAGTACAATAAGCTGTTTGGTGAATTTTCAACTGATTTCAAGCAAAAGTCCACACTCTGTACAGCCTGTGTCAGCGTTGGTCGATTTGGGCAGATCTGGCCGAGAAACGCTCAGTTTGGCAAACGCAGCGTGGGACGCCCATGGGAGCTTGGAGACATCACAATTTGAAGTAAAATAAGCTGTTTGGTGAATTTTCAACTGAATTCCAGCAAAAGTCCACACTCTATACAGCCTGTGTCACCGTTGGTCGATTTGGGCAGATCTGGCCGTGGGAGGCCTAATTTGGCAAACGCAGCGTGGGGAGCTTGGAGACATCACAATTTGAAGTAAAATAAGCTGTTTGGTGAATTTTCAACTGATTTCAAGCAAAAGTCCACACTCTATACAGCCTGTGTCAGCGTTGGTCGATTTGGGCAGATCTGGCCGAGAAACGCTCAGTTTGGCAAACGCAGCGTGGGAGGCCCATGGGAGATTGGAGACATCACAATTTGAAGTAGAATAAGCTGTTTGGTTAATTTTCAACTGATTTCCAGCAAAAGTCCACACTCTGTACAGCCTGTGTCTGTGTTGGTCGATTTTGGCAGATCTGGCCTTGGGAGGCCTAATTTGGCAAACGCAGCGAGAGGAGATTAGAAACATCACAATTTGAAGTAAAATAAGCTGTTTGGTGAATTTTCAACTGATTTCAAGCAAAAGTCCACACTCTGTACAGCCTGTGTCAGCGTTGGTCGATTTGGGTAGATCTGGCCGAGAAACGTTCAGTTTGGCAAACGCAGCGTGGGACGCCCATGGGAGCTTGGAGACATCACAATTTGAAGTAAAATAAGCAGTTTGGTGAATTTTCAACTGATTTCCAGCAAAAGTCCACACTCTATACAGCCTGTGTCAGCGTTGGTCGATTTGGGCAGATCTGGCCGTGGGAGGCCTAATTTGGCAAACGCAGCGTGGGGAGCTTGGAGACAGCACAATTTGAAGTAAAATAAGCTGTTTGGTGAATTTTCAACTGATTTCCAGCAAAAGTCCACACTCTGTACAGCCTGTGTCTGCGTTGGTTGATTTGGGCAGATCTGGTCGAGAAACGCTCAGTTTGGCAAACGCAGCGTGGGAGGCCCATGGGAGATTGGAGACATCACAATTTGAAGTAGAATAAGCTGTTTGGTGAATTTTCAACTGATTTCCAGCAAAAGTCCACACTCTGTACAGCCTGTGTCTGTGTTGGTCGATTTTGGCAGATCTGGCCTTGGGAGGCCTAATTTGGCAAACGCAGCGAGAGGAGATTAGAAACATCACAATTTGAAGTAAAATAAGCTGTTTGGTGAATTTTCAACTGATTTCAAGCAAAAGTCCACACTCTGTACAGCCTGTGTCTGCGTTGGTTGATTTGGGCAGATCTGGCCGAGAAACGCTCAGTTTGGCAAACGCAGCGTGGGACGCCCATGGGAGCTTGGAGACATCACAATTTGAAGTAGAATAAGCTGTTTGGTGAATTTTCAACTGATTTCCAGCAAAAGTCCACACTCTATACAGCCTGTGTCTGTGTTGGTCGATTTTGGCAGATCTGGCCTTGGGAGGCCTAATTTGGCAAACGCAGCGTGGGGAGCTTGGAGACATCACAATTTGAAGTAAAATAAGCTGTTTGGTGAATTTTCAACTGATTTCAAGCAAAAGTCCACACTCTGTACAGCCTGTGTCAGCGTTGGTCGATTTGGGCAGATCTGGCCGAGAAACGCTCAGTTTGGCAAACGCAGCGTGGGACGCCCATGGGAGCTTGGAGACATCACACTTTGAAGTAAAATAAGCAGTTTGGTGAATTTTCAACTGATTTCCAGCAAAAGTCCACACTCTGTACAGCCTGTGTCAGCGTTGGTCGATTTGGGCAGATCTGGCCGTGGGAGGCCTAATTTGGCAAACGCAGCGTGGGGAGCTTGGAGACAGCACAATTTGAAGTAAAATAAGCTGTTTGGTGAATTTTCAACTGATTTCCAGCAAAAGTCCACACTCTGTACAGCCTGTGTCTGCGTTGGTTGATTTGGGCAGATCTGGCCGAGAAACGCTCAGTTTGGCAAACGCAGCGTGGGAGGCCCATGGGAGATTGGAGACAGCACAATTTGAAGTAAAATAAGCTGTTTGGTGAATTTTCAACTGATTTCCAGCAAAAGTCCACACTCTGTACAGCCTGTGTCAGCGTTGGTCGATTTGGGCAGATCTGGCCGTGGGAGGCCTAATTTGGCAAACGCAGCGAGAGGAGATTAGAAACATCACAATTTGAAGTAAAATAAGCTGTTTGGTGAATTTTCAACTGATTTCCAGCAAAAGTCCACACTCTGTACAGCCTGTGTCAGCGTTGGTCGATTTGGGCAGATCTGGCCGAGAAACGCTCAGTTTGGCAAACGCAGCGTGGGAGGCCCATGGGAGCTTGGAGACATCACAATTTGAAGTAGAATAAGCTGTTTGGTGAATTTTCAACTGATTTCCAGCAAAAGTCCACACTCTGTACAGCCTGTGTCTGTGTTGGTCGATTTTGGCAGATCTGGCCTTGGGAGGCCTAATTTGGCAAACGCGGCGAGAGGAGATTAGAAACATCACAATTTGAAGTAAAATAAGCTGTTTGGTGAATTTTCAACTGATTTCCAGCAAAAGTCCACACTCTGTACAGCCTGTGTCAGCGTTGGTCGATTTGGGCAGATCTGGCCGTGGGAGGCCTAATTTGGCAAACGCAGCGTGGGGAGCTTGGAGACAGCACAATTTGAAGTAAAATAAGCTGTTTGGTGAATTTTCAACTGATTTCCAGCAAAAGTCCACACTCTGTACAGCCTGTGTCTGCGTTGGTTGATTTGGGCAGATCTGGTCGAGAAACGCTCAGTTTGGCAAACGCAGCGTGGGAGGCCCATGGGAGATTGGAGACATCACAATTTGAAGTAAAATAAGCTGTTTGGTGAATTTTCAACTGATTTCCAGCAAAAGTCCACACTCTGTACAGCCTGTGTCAGCGTTGGTCGATTTGGGCAGATCTGGCCGAGAAACGCTCAGTTTGGCAAACGCAGCGTGGGACGCCCATGGGAGCTTGGAGACATCACAATTTGAAGTAAAATAAGCTGTTTGGTGAATTTTCAACTGAATTCCAGCAAAAGTCCACACTCTATACAGCCTGTGTCACCGTTGGTCGATTTGGGCAGATCTGGCCGTGGGAGGCCTAACTTGGCAAACGCAGCGTGGGGAGCTTGGAGACATCACAATTTGAAGTAAAATAAGCTGTTTGGTGAATTTCCAACTGATTTCAAGCAAAAGTCCACACTCTATACAGCCTGTGTCAGCGTTGGTCGATTTGGGCAGATCTGGCCGAGAAACGCTCAGTTTGGCAAACGCAGCGTGGGAGGCCCATGGGAGATTGGAGACATCACAATTTGAAGTAGAATAAGCTGTTTGGTTAATTTTCAACTGATTTCCAGCAAAAGTCCACACTCTGTACAGCCTGTGTCTGTGTTGGTCGATTTTGGCAGATCTGGCCTTGGGAGGCCTAATTTGGCAAACGCAGCGAGAGGAGATTAGAAACATCACAATTTGAAGTAAAATAAGCTGTTTGGTGAATTTTCAACTGATTTCAAGCAAAAGTCCACACTCTGTACAGCCTGTGTCAGCGTTGGTCGATTTGGGTAGATCTGGCCGAGAAACGTTCAGTTTGGCAAACGCAGCGTGGGACGCCCATGGGAGCTTGGAGACATCACAATTTGAAGTAAAATAAGCTGTTTGGTGAATTTTCAACTGATTTCCAGCAAAAGTCCACACTCTGTACAGCCTGTGTCAGCGTTGGTCGATTTGGGCAGATCTGGCCGAGAAACGCTCAGTTTGGCAAACGCAGCGTGGGACGCTCTTGGAAGCTTGGAGACATCACAGTTTGAATTAAAATAAGCTGTTTGGTGAATTTTCAACTGATTTCCAGCAAAAGTCAACACTCTGTACAGCCTGTGTCAGCGTTGGTCGATTTGGGCAGATCTGGTCGTGGGAGGCCTAATTTGGCAAACGCAGCGAGAGGAGATTAGAAACATCACAATTTGAAGTAAAATAAGCAGTTTGGTGAATTTTCAACTGATTTCCAGCAAAGGTCTACACTCTGTACAGCCTGTGTCTGTGTTGGTCGATTTTGGCAGATCTGGCCTTGGGAGGCCTAATTTGGCAAACGCAACGAGAGGAGCTTAGAAACATCACAATTTGAAGTGAAATAAGCTGTTTGGTGAATTTTCAACTGATTTCAAGCAAAAGTCCACACTATGTACAGCCTGTGTCTGCGTTGGTTGATTTGGGCAGATCTGGTCGAGAAACGCTCAGTTTGGCAAACGCAGCGTGGGACGCCCATGGGAGCTTGGAGACATCACAATTTTAAGTAGAATAAGCTGTTTGGTGAATTTTCAACTGATTTCCAGCAAAAGTCCACACTCTATACAGCCTGTGTCTGTGTTGGTCGATTTTGGCAGATCTGGCCTTGGGAGGCCTAATTTGGCAAACGCAGCGTGGGGAGCTTGGAGACATCACAATTTGAAGTAAAATAAGCTGTTTGGTGAATTTTCAACTGATTTCAAGCAAAAGTCCACACTCTGTACAGCCTGTGTCAGCGTTGGTCGATTTGGGCAGATCTGGCCGAGAAACGCTCAGTTTGGCAAACGCAGCGTGGGACGCCCATGGGAGCTTGGAGACATCACACTTTGAAGTAAAATAAGCAGTTTGGTGAATTTTCAACTGATTTCCAGCAAAAGTCCACACTCTGTACAGCCTGTGTCAGCGTTGGTCGATTTGGGCAGATCTGGCCGTGGGAGGCCTAATTTGGCAAACGCAGCGTGGGGAGCTTGGAGACAGCACAATTTGAAGTAAAATAAGCTGTTTGGTGAATTTTCAACTGATTTCCAGCAAAAGTCCACACTCTGTACAGCCTGTGTCTGCGTTGGTTGATTTGGGCAGATCTGGCCGAGAAACGCTCAGTTTGGCAAACGCAGCGTGGGAGGCCCATGGGAGATTGGAGACAGCACAATTTGAAGTAAAATAAGCTGTTTGGTGAATTTTCAACTGATTTCCAGCAAAAGTCCACACTCTGTACAGCCTGTGTCTGCGTTGGTTGATTTGGGCAGATCTGGTCGAGAAACGCTCAGTTTGGCAAACGCAGCGTGGGAGGCCCATGGGAGATTGGAGACATCACAATTTGAAGTAAAATAAGCTGTTTGGTGAATTTTCAACTGATTTCAAGCAAAAGTCCACACTCTATACAGCCTGTGTCAGCGTTGGTCGATTTGGGCAGATCTGGCCGAGAAACGCTCAGTTTGGCAAACGCAGCGTGGGAGGCCCATGGGAGCTTGGAGACATCACAATTTGAAGTAGAATAAGCTGTTTGGTTAATTTTCAACTGATTTCCAGCAAAAGTCCACACTCTGTACAGCCTGTGTCAGCGTTGGTCGATTTGGGCAGCTCTGGCCGAGAAACGCTCAGTTTGGCAAACGCAGCGTGGGACGCCCATGGGAGCTTGGAGACATCACAATTTGAAGTAGAATAAGCTGTTTGGTGAATTTTCAACTGATTTCCAGCAAAAGTCCACACTCTGTACAGCCTGTGTCTGTGTTGGTCGATTTTGGCAGATCTGGCCTTGGGAGGCCTAATTTGGCAAACGCGGCGAGAGGAGATTAGAAACATCACAATTTGAAGTAAAATAAGCTGTTTGGTGAATTTTCAACTGATTTCCAGCAAAAGTCCACACTCTGTACAGCCTGTGTCAGCGTTGGTCGATTTGGGCAGATCTGGCCGTGGGAGGCCTAATTTGGCAAACGCAGCGTGGGAGCTTGGAGACAGCACAATTTGAAGTAAAATAAGCTGTTTGGTGAATTTTCAACTGATTTCCAGCAAAAGTCCACACTCTGTACAGCCTGTGTCTGCGTTGGTTGATTTGGGCAGATCTGGTCGAGAAACGCTCAGTTTGGCAAACGCAGCGTGGGAGGCCCATGGGAGATTGGAGACAGCACAATTTGAAGTAAAATAAGCTGTTTGGTGAATTTTCAACTGATTTCCAGCAAAAGTCCACACTCTGTACAGCCTGTGTCAGCGTTGGTCGATTTGGGCAGATCTGGCCGTGGGAGGCCTAATTTGGCAAACGCAGCGTGGGGAGCTTGGAGACATCACAATTTGAAGTAAAATAAGCTGTTTGGTGAATTTTCAACTGATTTCCAGCAAAAGTCCACACTCTGTACAGCCTGTGTCAGCGTTGGTCGATTTGGGCAGATCTGGCCGAGAAACGCTCAGTTTGGCAAACGCAGCGTGGGAGGCCCATGGGAGATTGGAGACATCACAATTTGAAGTAGAATAAGCTGTTTGGTGAATTTTCAACTGATTTCCAGCAAAAGTCCACACTCTGTACAGCCTGTGTCTGTGTTGGTCGATTTTGGCAGATCTGGCCTTGGGAGGCCTAATTTGGCAAACGCAGCGAGAGGAGATTAGAAACATCACAATTTGAAGTACAATAAGCAGTTTGGTGAATTTTCAACTGATTTCAAGCAAAAGTCCACACTCTGTACAGCCTGTGTCAGCGTTGGTCGATTTGGGCAGATCTGGCCGAGAAACGCTCAGTTTGGCAAACGCAGCGTGGGACGCCCATGGGAGCTTGGAGACATCACAATTTGAAGTAAAATAAGCTGTTTGGTGAATTTTCAACTGATTTCCAGCAAAAGTCCACACTCTATACAGCCTGTGTCAGCGTTGGTCGATTTGGGCAGATCTGGCCGTGGGAGGCCTAACTTGGCAAACGCAGCGTGGGGAGCTTGGAGACATCACAATTTGAAGTAGAATAAGCTGTTTGGTGAATTTTCAACTGATTTCCAGCAAAAGTCCACACTCTGTACAGCCTGTGTCTGTGTTGGTCGATTTTGGCAGATCTGGCCTTGGGAGGCCTAATTTGGCAAACGCAGCGAGAGGAGATTAGAAACATCACAATTTGAAGTAAAATAAGCAGTTTGGTGAATTTTCAACTGATTTCCAGCAAAAGTCCACACTCTGTACAGCCTGTGTCTGTGTTGGTCGATTTTGGCAGATCTGGCCTTGGGAGGCCTAATTTGGCAAACGCAGCGAGAGGAGATTAGAAACATCACAATTTGAAGTAAAATAAGCTGTTTGGTGAATTTTCAACTGATTTCCAGCAAAAGTCCACACTCTGTACAGCCTGTGTCAGCGTTGGTCGATTTGGGCAGATCTGGCCTTGGGAGGCCTAATTTGGCAAACGCAGCGAGAGGAGATTAGAAACATCACAATTTGAAGTAAAATAAGCTGTTTGGTGAATTTTCAACTGTTTTCCAGCAAAAGTCCACACTCTGTACAGCCTGTGTCAGCGTTGGTCGATTTGGGCAAGATCTGGCCGAGATACGCTCAGTTTGGCAAACGCAGCGTGGGAGGCCCATGGGAGATTGGAGACATCACAATTTGAAGTAGAATAAGCTGTTTGGTGAATTTTCAACTGATTTCCAGCAAAAGTCCACACTCTGTACTGCCTGTGTCTGTGTTGGTCGATTTTGGCAGATCTGGCCTTGGGAGGCCTAATTTGGTAAACGCAGCGAGAGGAGATTAGAAACATCACAATTTGAAGTACAATAAGCTGTTTGGTGAATTTTCAACTGATTTCAAGCAAAAGTCCACACTCTGTACAGCCTGTGTCAGCGTTGGTCGATTTGGGCAGATCTGGCCGAGAAACGCTCAGTTTGGCAAACGCAGCGTGGGACGCCCATGGGAGCTTGGAGACATCACAATTTGAAGTAAAATAAGTAGTTTGGTGAATTTTCAACTGAATTCCAGCAAAAGTCCACACTCGATACAGCCTGTGTCACCGTTGGTCGATTTGGGCAGATCTGGCCGTGGGAGGCCTAACTTGGCAAACGCAGCGTGGGGAGCTTGGAGACATCACAATTTGAAGTAAAATAAGCTGTTTGGTGAATTTCCAACTGATTTCAAGCAAAAGTCCACACTCTATACAGCCTGTGTCAGCGTTGGTCGATTTGGGCAGATCTGGCCGAGAAACGCTCAGTTTGGCAAACGCAGCGTGGGACGCCCATGGGAGCTTGGAGACATCACAATTTGAAGTAAAATAAGCTGTTTGGTGAATTTTCAACTGATTTCCAGCAAAAGTCCACACTCTGTACAGCCTGTGTCTGCGTTGGTTGATTTGGGCAGATCTGGTCGAGAAACGCTCAGTTTCGCAAACGCAGCGTGGGAGGCCATGGGAGATTAGAAACATCACAATTTGAAGTAAAATAAGCCGTTTGGTGAATTTTCAACTGATTTCAAGCAAAAGTCCACACTCTGTACAGCCTGTGTCAGCGTTGGTCGATTTGGGCAGATCTGGCCGAGAAACGCTCAGTTTGGCAAACGCAGCGTGGGACGCCCATGGGAGCTTGGAGACATCACAATTTGAAGTAAAATAAGCTGTTTGGTGAATTTTCAACTGATTTCCAGCAAAAGTCCACACTCTATACAGCCTGTGTCAGCGTTGGTCGATTTGGGCAGATCTGGCCGTGGGAGGCCTAATTTGGCAAACGCAGCGTGGGGAGCTTGGAGACTTCACAATTTGAAGTAAAATAAGCTGTTTGGTGAATTTTCAACTGATTTCAAGCAAAAGTCCACACTCTGTACAGCCTGTGTCAGCGTTGGTTGATTTGGGCAGATCTGGCCGTGGGAGGCCTAATTTGGCAAACGCAGCGTGGGGAGCTTGGAGACATCACAATTTGAAGTAAAATAAGCTGTTTGGTGAATTTTCAACTGATTTCCAGCAAAAGTCCACACTCTGTACAGCCTGTGTCTGCGTTGGTTAATTTGGGCAGATCTGGTCGAGAAACGCTCAGTTTGGCAAACGCAGCGTGGGGAGATTGGAGACATCACAATTTGAAGTAAAATAAGCTGTTTGGTGAATTTTCAACTGATTTCCAGCAAAAGTCCACACTCTATACAGCCTGTGTCAGCGTTGGTCGATTTGGGCAGATCTGGCCGTGGGAGGCCTAATTTGGCAAACGCAGCGTGGGGAGCTTGGAGACATCACAATTTGAAGTAAAATAAGCTGTTTGGTGAATTTTCAACTGATTTCAAACAAAAGTCCACACTCTATACAGCCTGTGTCAGCGTTGGTCCATTTGGGCAGATCTGGCCGAGAAACGCTCAGTTTGGCAAACGCAGCGTGGGAGGCCCATGGGAGATTGGAGACATCACAATTTGAAGTAGAATAAGCTGTTTGGTGAATTTTCAACTGATTTCCAGCAAAAGTCCACACTCTGCACAGCCTGTGTCAGCGTTGGTCGATTTGGGCAGATCTGGCCTTGGGAGGCCTAATTTGGCAAACGCAGCGTGGGGAGCTTGGAGACTTCACAATTTGAAGTAAAATAAGCTGTTTGGTGAATTTTCAACTGATTTCAAGCAAAAGTCCACACTCTGTACAGCCTGTGTCAGCGTTGGTCGATTTGGGCAGATCTGGCCGAGAAACGCTCAGTTTGGCAAACGCAGCGTGGAAGGCCCATGGGAGATTGGAGACATCACAATTTGAAGTAAAATAAGCTGTTTGGTGAATTTTCAACTGATTTCCAGCAAAAGTCCACACTCTATACAGCCTGTGTCAGCGTTGGTCAATTTGGGCAGATCTGGCCGTGGGAGGCCTAATTTGGCAAACGCAGCGTGGGGAGCTTGGAGACATCACAATTTGAAGTAAAATAAGCTGTTTGGTGAATTTTCAACTGATTTCAAGCAAAAGTCCACACTCTATACAGCCTGTGTCAGCGTTGGTCGATTTGGGCAGATCTGGCCTTGGGAGGCCTAATTTGGCAAACGCAGCGTGGGGAGCTTGGAGACTTTACAATTTGAAGTAAAATAAGCTGTTTGGTGAATTTTCAACTGATTTCCAGCAAAAGTCCACACTCTGTACAGCCTGTGTCTGTGTTGGTCGATTTTGGCAGATCTGGCCTTGGGAGGCCTAATTTGGCAAACGCAGCGAGAGGAGATTAGAAACATCACAATTTGAAGTAAAATAAGCTGTTTGGTGAATTTTCAACTGATTTCAAGCAAAAGTCCACACTCTGTACAGCCTGTGTCAGCGTTGGTCGATTTGGGCAGATCTGGCCGAGAAACGCTCAGTTTGGCAAACGCAGCGTGGGAGGCCCATGGGAGATTGGAGACATCACAATTTGAAGTAAAATAAGCTGTTTGGTGAATTTTCAACTGAATTCCAGCAAAAGTCCACACTCTATACAGCCTGTGTCAGCGTTGGTCGATTTGGGCAGATCTGGCCGTGGGAGGCCTAATTTGGCAAACGCAGCGTGGGGAGTTGGAGACATTACAATTTGAAGTAAAATAAGCTGTTTGGTGAATTTTCAACTGATTTCAAGCAAAAGTCCACACTCTATACAGCCTGTGTCAGCGTTGGTCGATTTGGGCAGACCTGGCCGAGAAACGCTCAGTTTGGCAAACGCAGCGTGGAGGCCCATGGGAGATTAGAAACATCACAATTTGAATTAAAATAAGCTGTTTGGTGAATTTTCAACTGATTTCAAGCAAAAGTCCACACTCTGTACAGCCTGTGTCAGCGTTGGTCGATTTGGGCAGATCTGGCCGAGAAACGCTCAGTTTGGCAAACGCAGCGTGGGACGCCCATGGGAGCTTGGAGACATCACAATTTGAAGTAAAATAAGCAGTTTGGTGAATTTTCAACTGATTTCCAGCAAAAGTCCACACTCTATACAGCCTGTGTCAGCGTTGGTCGATTTGGGCAGATCTGGCCGTGGGAAGCCTAATTTGGCAAACGCAGCGTGGGGAGCTTGGAGACAGCACAATTTGAAGTAAAATAAGCTGTTTGGTGAATTTTCAACTGATTTCAAGCAAAAGTCCACACTCTGTACAGCCTGTGTCTGCGTTGGTTGATTTGGGCAGATCTGGGGCCTCATTTATCATTGTGGATACACCTTTTTTACGCCATTTTCCCCTCGTTTTGTGCGTACGCACTTTTCTCCGCCAAATTTGGGATCTATCAAGCCAAAACCTGACGGGGAAAAGTGCGGACATTTACACCCATTTTGACCCTGGCGTACGCCTTTTTTGAGGAACAGGAGGAATTGGCGACACCGTTGCTGAGTCAGAGAACTGCAGTGTGAGAGGGAGAGAGGAGCGGAGTACATTTAGAAGAGCACAGTAGGATTTTTTGAAGTAATTGTGGTAGTGGTTGACAGTTGATGCTGGCAATCCAACCCGCTCTATAATAACACTAGGCTTTATGTTAATTGATAAACAGAGCGGATTGTGGATTTTGCTTTTTTGATTAGGCTATGTGACGTCCGACAAGGATCAAACCATCCAAGTTCAAAAACACATAGGTAGCAGCGCACACTGATCTGCAGCTACTGAGACTGTTATTATTCTGTCACCTGAGTTAACGAGGTGCACGTGTGTTTGGAGCTGACGAGAGAATAAAGAGCGGGACAACGCGGCCCTGAGGAGGAACTGTGAAGGACTCAGCTGTAATGGAAAATGACCTAAACCCAGTCCAGTAGAGCTGTAACTGTGTGGAAAGGCGTGCAAAGTAATAGTAACTATCGTCCTGCTTCCTACATTGTTTTAACATCTAGGTAAAAAAAAAAAAAAAAAAGGTTTTCTGGATAAACGGGCAGATTACATAAGATTCTTCTTCTTTCTGCTCCCTTTTGTTGAGATTTGGGAGGTTTTTGTTTTTATTGTATCTTATTAAAATGCAAGATCATTTTTCTGACTGAGTTATTGCCCGTCCACACTCTGCACAGCCTGTGTCAGCGTTGGTCGATTTGGGCAGATCTGGCCGTGGGAGGCCTAATTTGGCAAACGCAGCGTGGGGAGCTTGGAGACTTCACAATTTGAAGTAAAATAAGCTGTTTGGTGAATTTTCAACTGATTTCCAGCAAAAGTCCACACTCTATACAGCCTGTGTCAGCGTTGGTCGATTTGGGCAGATCTGGCCGTGGGAGGCCTAATTTGGCAAACGCAGCGTGGGGAGCTTGGAGACATCACAATTTGAAGTAAAATAAGCTGTTTGGTGAATTTTCAACTGATTTCAAGCAAAAGTCCACACTCTATACAGCCTGTGTCAGCGTTGGTCGATTTGGGCAGATCTGGCCGAGAAACGCTCAGTTTGGCAAACGCAGCGTGGGAGGCCCATGGGAGATTGGAGACATCACAATTTGAAGTAGAATAAGCTGTTTGGTGAATTTTCAACTGATTTCCAGCAAAAGTCCACACTCTGCACAGCCTGTGTCAGCGTTGGTCGATTTGGGCAGATCTGGCCGTGGGAGGCCTAATTTGGCAAACGCAGCGTGGGGAGCTTGGAGACATCACAATTTGAAGTAAAATAAGCTGTTTGGTGAATTTTCAACTGATTTCAAGCAAAAGTCCACACTCTGTACAGCCTGTGTCTGCGTTGGGTGATTTGGGCAGATCTGGTCGAGAAACGCTCAGTTTGGCAAACACAGCGTGAGACGCCCATCGGAGCTTGGAGACATCACAATTTGAAGTAGAATAAGCTGTTTGGTTAATTTTCAACTGATTTCCAGCAAAAGTCCACACTCTGTACAGCCTGTGTCAGCGTTGGTCGATTTGGGTAGATCTGGCCGAGAAACGCTCAGTTTGGCAAACGCAGCGTGGGACGCCCATGGGAGCTTGGAGACATCACAATTTGAAGCACAATAAGCTGTTTGGTGAATTTTCAACTGATTTCCAGCAAAAGTCCACACTCTGCACAGCCTGTGTCAGCGTTGGTCGATTTGGGCAGATCTGGCCATGGGAGGCCTAATTTGGCAAACGCAGCGTGGGGAGCTTGGAGACTTCACAATTTTAAGTAAAATAAGCTGTTTGGTGAATTTTCAACTGATTTCCAGCAAAAGTCCACACTCTGTACAGCCTGTGTCAGCGTTGGTCGATTTGGGCAGATCTGGCCGTGGGAGGCCTAATTTGGCAAACGCAGCGTGGGGAGCTTGGAGACATCACAATTTGAAGTAAAATAAGCTGTTTGGTGAATTTTCAACTGATTTCAAGCAAAAGTCCTCACTCTATACAGCCTGTGTCAGCGTTGGTCGATTTGGGCAGATCTGGCCGAGAAACGCTCAGTTTGGCAAACGCAGCGTGGGAGGCCCATGGGAGATTGGAGACATCACAATTTGAAGTAGAATAAGCTGTTTGGTGAATTTTCAACTGATTTCCAGCAAAAGTCCACACTCTATACAGCCTGTGTCAGCGTTGGTCGATTTGGGCAGATCTGGCCGTGGGAGGCCTAATTTGGCAAACGCAGCGTGGGGAGCTTGGAGACATCACAATTTGAAGTAAAATAAGCTGTTTGGTGAATTTTCAACTGATTTCAAGCAAAAGTCCACACTCTATACAGCCTGTGTCAGCGTTGGTCGATTTGGGCAGATCTGGCCGTGGGAGGCCTAATTTGGCAAACGCAGCGTGGGGAGCTTGGAGACTTCACAATTTGAAGTAAAATAAGCTGTTTGGTGAATTTTCAACTGATTTCCAGCAAAAGTCCACACTCTGCACAGCCTGTGTCTGCGTTGGTTGATTTGGGCAGATCTGGCCGAGAAACGCTCAGTTTGGCAAACGCAGCGTGAGACGCCCATGGGAGCTTGGACACATCACAATTTGAAGTAAAATAAGCTGTTTGGTGAATTTTCAACTGATTTCAAGCAAAAGTCCACACTCTATACAGCCTGTGTCAGCGTTGGTCGATTTGGGCAGATCTGGCCGTGGGAGGCCTAATTTGGCAAACGCAGCGTGGGGAGCTTGGAGACATCACAATTTGAAGTAAAATAAGCTGTTTGGTGAATTTTCAACTGATTTCAAGCAAAAGTCCACACTCTATACAGCCTGTGTCAGCGTTGGTCGATTTGGGCAGATCTGGCCGTGGGAGGCCTAATTTGGCAAACGCAGCGTGGGGAGCTTGGAGACTTCACAATTTGAAGTAAAATAAGCTGTTTGGTGAATTTTCAACTGATTTCCAGCAAAAGTCCACACTCTGCACAGCCTGTGTCTGCGTTGGTTGATTTGGGCAGATCTGGCCGAGAAACGCTCAGTTTGGCAAACGCAGCGTGAGACGCCCATGGGAGCTTGGAGACATCACAATTTGAAGTAAAATAAGCAGTTTGGTGAATTTTCAACTGATTTCCAGCAAAAGTCCACACTCTATACAGCCTGTGTCAGCGTTTGTCGATTTGGGCAGATCTGGCCGTGGGAAGCCTAATTTGGCAAACGCAGCGTGGGGAGCTTGGAGACAGCACAATTTGAAGTAAAATAAGCTGTTTGGTGAATTTTCAACTGATTTCAAGCAAAAGTCCACACTCTGTACAGCCTGTGTCTGCGTTGGTTGATTTGGGCAGATCTGGGGCCTCATTTATCATTGTGGATACACCTTTTTTTACGCCATTTTCCCCTCGTTTTGTGCGTACGCACTTTTCTCCGCCAAATTTGGGATCTATCAAGCCAAAACCTGACGGGGAAAAGTGCGGACATTTACACCCATTTTGACCCTGGCGTACGCCTTTTTTGAGGAACAGGAGGAATTGGCGACACCGTTGCTGAGTCAGAGAACTGCAGTGTGAGAGGGAGAGAGGAGCGGAGTACATTTAGAAGAGCACAGTAGGATTTTTTGAAGTAATTGTGGTAGTGGTTGACAGTTGATGCTGGCAATCCAACCCGCTCTATAATAACACTAGGCTTTATGTTAATTGATAAACAGAGCGGATTGTGGATTTTGCTTTTTTGATTAGGCTATGTGACGTCCGACAAGGATCAAACCATCCAAGTTCAAAAACACATAGGTAGCAGCGCACACTGATCTGCAGCTACTGAGACTGTTATTATTCTGTCACCTGAGTTAACGAGGTGCACGTGTGTTTGGAGCTGACGAGAGAATAAAGAGCGGGACAACGCGGCCCTGAGGAGGAACTGTGAAGGACTCAGCTGTAATGGAAAATGACCTAAACCCAGTCCAGTAGAGCTGTAACTGTGTGGAAAGGCGTGCAAAGTAATAGTAACTATCGTCCTGCTTCCTACATTGTTTTAACATCTAGGTAAAAAAAAAAAAAAAAAGATTTTCTGGGATAAACGGGCAGATTACATAAGATTCTTCTTCTTTCTGCTCCCTTTTGTTGAGATTTGGGAGGTTTTTGTTTTTATTGTATCTTATTAAAATGCAAGATCATTTTTCTGACTGAGTTATTGCCCGTCCACACTCTGCACAGCCTGTGTCAGCGTTGGTCGATTTGGGCAGATCTGGCCGTGGGAGGCCTAATTTGGCAAACGCAGCGTGGGGAGCTTGGAGACATCACAATTTGAAGTAAAATAAGCTGTTTGGTGAATTTTCAACTGATTTCAAGCAAAAGTCCACACTCTATACAGCCTGTGTCAGCGTTGGTCGATTTGGGCAGATCTGGCCGAGAAACGCTCAGTTTGGCAAACGCAGCGTGGGAGGCCCATGGGAGATTGGAGACATCACAATTTGAAGTAGAATAAGCTGTTTGGTGAATTTTCAACTGATTTCCAGCAAAAGTCCACACTCTGCACAGCCTGTGTCAGCGTTGGTCGATTTGGGCAGATCTGGCCGTGGGAGGCCTAATTTGGCAAACGCAGCGTGGGGAGCTTGGAGACATCACAATTTGAAGTAAAATAAGCTGTTTGGTGAATTTTCAACTGATTTCAAGCAAAAGTCCACACTCTGTACAGCCTGTGTCTGCGTTGGGTGATTTGGGCAGATCTGGTCGAGAAACGCTCAGTTTGGCAAACACAGCGTGAGACGCCCATCGGAGCTTGGAGACATCACAATTTGAAGTAGAATAAGCTGTTTGGTTAATTTTCAACTGATTTCCAGCAAAAGTCCACACTCTGTACAGCCTGTGTCAGCGTTGGTCGATTTGGGTAGATCTGGCCGAGAAACGCTCAGTTTGGCAAACGCAGCGTGGGACGCCCATGGGAGCTTGGAGACATCACAATTTGAAGCACAATAAGCTGTTTGGTGAATTTTCAACTGATTTCCAGCAAAAGTCCACACTCTGCACAGCCTGTGTCAGCGTTGGTCGATTTGGGCAGATCTGGCCATGGGAGGCCTAATTTGGCAAACGCAGCGTGGGGAGCTTGGAGACTTCACAATTTTAAGTAAAATAAGCTGTTTGGTGAATTTTCAACTGATTTCCAGCAAAAGTCCACACTCTGTACAGCCTGTGTCAGCGTTGGTCGATTTGGGCAGATCTGGCCGTGGGAGGCCTAATTTGGCAAACGCAGCGTGGGGAGCTTGGAGACATCACAATTTGAAGTAAAATAAGCTGTTTGGTGAATTTTCAACTGATTTCAAGCAAAAGTCCTCACTCTATACAGCCTGTGTCAGCGTTGGTCGATTTGGGCAGATCTGGCCGAGAAACGCTCAGTTTGGCAAACGCAGCGTGGGAGGCCCATGGGAGATTGGAGACATCACAATTTGAAGTAGAATAAGCTGTTTGGTGAATTTTCAACTGATTTCCAGCAAAAGTCCACACTCTATACAGCCTGTGTCAGCGTTGGTCGATTTGGGCAGATCTGGCCGTGGGAGGCCTAATTTGGCAAACGCAGCGTGGGGAGCTTGGAGACATCACAATTTGAAGTAAAATAAGCTGTTTGGTGAATTTTCAACTGATTTCAAGCAAAAGTCCACACTCTATACAGCCTGTGTCAGCGTTGGTCGATTTGGGCAGATCTGGCCGTGGGAGGCCTAATTTGGCAAACGCAGCGTGGGGAGCTTGGAGACTTCACAATTTGAAGTAAAATAAGCTGTTTGGTGAATTTTCAACTGATTTCCAGCAAAAGTCCACACTCTGCACAGCCTGTGTCTGCGTTGGTTGATTTGGGCAGATCTGGCCGAGAAACGCTCAGTTTGGCAAACGCAGCGTGAGACGCCCATGGGAGCTTGGACACATCACAATTTGAAGTAAAATAAGCTGTTTGGTGAATTTTCAACTGATTTCAAGCAAAAGTCCACACTCTATACAGCCTGTGTCAGCGTTGGTCGATTTGGGCAGATCTGGCCGTGGGAGGCCTAATTTGGCAAACGCAGCGTGGGGAGCTTGGAGACATCACAATTTGAAGTAAAATAAGCTGTTTGGTGAATTTTCAACTGATTTCAAGCAAAAGTCCACACTCTATACAGCCTGTGTCAGCGTTGGTCGATTTGGGCAGATCTGGCCGTGGGAGGCCTAATTTGGCAAACGCAGCGTGGGGAGCTTGGAGACTTCACAATTTGAAGTAAAATAAGCTGTTTGGTGAATTTTCAACTGATTTCCAGCAAAAGTCCACACTCTGCACAGCCTGTGTCTGCGTTGGTTGATTTGGGCAGATCTGGCCGAGAAACGCTCAGTTTGGCAAACGCAGCGTGAGACGCCCATGGGAGCTTGGAGACATCACAATTTGAAGTAAAATAAGCAGTTTGGTGAATTTTCAACTGATTTCCAGCAAAAGTCCACACTCTATACAGCCTGTGTCAGCGTTTGTCGATTTGGGCAGATCTGGCCGTGGGAAGCCTAATTTGGCAAACGCAGCGTGGGGAGCTTGGAGACAGCACAATTTGAAGTAAAATAAGCTGTTTGGTGAATTTTCAACTGATTTCAAGCAAAAGTCCACACTCTGTACAGCCTGTGTCTGCGTTGGTTGATTTGGGCAGATCTGGGGCCTCATTTATCATTGTGGATACACCTTTTTTTACGCCATTTTCCCCTCGTTTTGTGCGTACGCACTTTTCTCCGCCAAATTTGGGATCTATCAAGCCAAAACCTGACGGGGAAAGTGCGGACATTTACACCCATTTTGACCCTGGCGTACGCCTTTTTTGAGGAACAGGAGGAATTGGCGACACCGTTGCTGAGTCAGAGAACTGCAGTGTGAGAGGGAGAGAGGAGCGGAGTACATTTAGAAGAGCACAGTAGGATTTTTTGAAGTAATTGTGGTAGTGGTTGACAGTTGATGCTGGCAATCCAACCCGCTCTATAATAACACTAGGCTTTATGTTAATTGATAAACAGAGCGGATTGTGGATTTTGCTTTTTTGATTAGGCTATGTGACGTCCGACAAGGATCAAACCATCCAAGTTCAAAAACACATAGGTAGCAGCGCACACTGATCTGCAGCTACTGAGACTGTTATTATTCTGTCACCTGAGTTAACGAGGTGCACGTGTGTTTGGAGCTGACGAGAGAATAAAGAGCGGGACAACGCGGCCCTGAGGAGGAACTGTGAAGGACTCAGCTGTAATGGAAAATGACCTAAACCCAGTCCAGTAGAGCTGTAACTGTGTGGAAAGGCGTGCAAAGTAATAGTAACTATCGTCCTGCTTCCTACATTGTTTTAACATCTAGGTAAAAAAAAAAAAAAAAGATTTTCTGGGATAAACGGGCAGATTACATAAGATTCTTCTTCTTTCTGCTCCCTTTTGTTGAGATTTGGGAGGTTTTTGTTTTTATTGTATCTTATTAAAATGCAAGATCATTTTTCTGACTGAGTTATTGCCCGTCCACACTCTGCACAGCCTGTGTCAGCGTTGGTCGATTTGGGCAGATCTGGCCGTGGGAGGCCTAATTTGGCAAACGCAGCGTGGGGAGCTTGGAGACTTCACAATTTGAAGTAAAATAAGCTGTTTGGTGAATTTTCAACTGATTTCCAGCAAAAGTCCACACTCTATACAGCCTGTGTCAGCGTTGGTCGATTTGGGCAGATCTGGCCGTGGGAGGCCTAATTTGGCAAACGCAGCGTGGGGAGCTTGGAGACATCACAATTTGAAGTAAAATAAGCTGTTTGGTGAATTTTCAACTGATTTCAAGCAAAAGTCCACACTCTATACAGCCTGTGTCAGCGTTGGTCGATTTGGGCAGATCTGGCCGAGAAACGCTCAGTTTGGCAAACGCAGCGTGGGAGGCCCATGGGAGATTGGAGACATCACAATTTGAAGTAGAATAAGCTGTTTGGTGAATTTTCAACTGATTTCCAGCAAAAGTCCACACTCTGCACAGCCTGTGTCAGCGTTGGTCGATTTGGGCAGATCTGGCCGTGGGAGGCCTAATTTGGCAAACGCAGCGTGGGGAGCTTGGAGACATCACAATTTGAAGTAAAATAAGCTGTTTGGTGAATTTTCAACTGATTTCAAGCAAAAGTCCACACTCTGTACAGCCTGTGTCTGCGTTGGGTGATTTGGGCAGATCTGGTCGAGAAACGCTCAGTTTGGCAAACACAGCGTGAGACGCCCATCGGAGCTTGGAGACATCACAATTTGAAGTAGAATAAGCTGTTTGGTTAATTTTCAACTGATTTCCAGCAAAAGTCCACACTCTGTACAGCCTGTGTCAGCGTTGGTCGATTTGGGTAGATCTGGCCGAGAAACGCTCAGTTTGGCAAACGCAGCGTGGGACGCCCATGGGAGCTTGGAGACATCACAATTTGAAGCACAATAAGCTGTTTGGTGAATTTTCAACTGATTTCCAGCAAAAGTCCACACTCTGCACAGCCTGTGTCAGCGTTGGTCGATTTGGGCAGATCTGGCCATGGGAGGCCTAATTTGGCAAACGCAGCGTGGGGAGCTTGGAGACTTCACAATTTTAAGTAAAATAAGCTGTTTGGTGAATTTTCAACTGATTTCCAGCAAAAGTCCACACTCTGTACAGCCTGTGTCAGCGTTGGTCGATTTGGGCAGATCTGGCCGTGGGAGGCCTAATTTGGCAAACGCAGCGTGGGGAGCTTGGAGACATCACAATTTGAAGTAAAATAAGCTGTTTGGTGAATTTTCAACTGATTTCAAGCAAAAGTCCTCACTCTATACAGCCTGTGTCAGCGTTGGTCGATTTGGGCAGATCTGGCCGAGAAACGCTCAGTTTGGCAAACGCAGCGTGGGAGGCCCATGGGAGATTGGAGACATCACAATTTGAAGTAGAATAAGCTGTTTGGTGAATTTTCAACTGATTTCCAGCAAAAGTCCACACTCTATACAGCCTGTGTCAGCGTTGGTCGATTTGGGCAGATCTGGCCGTGGGAGGCCTAATTTGGCAAACGCAGCGTGGGGAGCTTGGAGACATCACAATTTGAAGTAAAATAAGCTGTTTGGTGAATTTTCAACTGATTTCAAGCAAAAGTCCACACTCTATACAGCCTGTGTCAGCGTTGGTCGATTTGGGCAGATCTGGCCGTGGGAGGCCTAATTTGGCAAACGCAGCGTGGGGAGCTTGGAGACTTCACAATTTGAAGTAAAATAAGCTGTTTGGTGAATTTTCAACTGATTTCCAGCAAAAGTCCACACTCTGCACAGCCTGTGTCTGCGTTGGTTGATTTGGGCAGATCTGGCCGAGAAACGCTCAGTTTGGCAAACGCAGCGTGAGACGCCCATGGGAGCTTGGACACATCACAATTTGAAGTAAAATAAGCAGTTTGGTGAATTTTCAACTGATTTCCAGCAAAAGTCCACACTCTATACAGCCTGTGTCAGCGTTGGTCGATTTGGGCAGATCTGGCCGTGGGAGGCCTAATTTGGCAAACGCAGCGTGGGGAGCTTGGAGACAGCACAATTTGAAGTAAAATAAGCTGTTTGGTGAATTTTCAACTGATTTCCAGCAAAAGTCCACACTCTGTACAGCCTGTGTCTGCGTTGGTTGATTTGGGCAGATCTGGCCGAGAAACGCTCAGTTTGGCAAACGCAGCGTGGGAGGCCCATGGGAGATTGGAGACAGCACAATTTGAAGTAAAATAAGCTGTTTGGTGAATTTTCAACTGATTTCCAGCAAAAGTCCACACTCTGTACAGCCTGTGTCTGCGTTGGTTGATTTGGGCAGATCTGGTCGAGAAACGCTCAGTTTGGCAAACGCAGCGTGGGAGGCCCATGGGAGATTGGAGACATCACAATTTGAAGTAAAATAAGCTGTTTGGTGAATTTTCAACTGATTTCAAGCAAAAGTCCACACTCTATACAGCCTGTGTCAGCGTTGGTCGATTTGGGCAGATCTGGCCGAGAAACGCTCAGTTTGGCAAACGCAGCGTGGGAGGCCCATGGGAGCTTGGAGACATCACAATTTGAAGTAGAATAAGCTGTTTGGTTAATTTTCAACTGATTTCCAGCAAAAGTCCACACTCTGTACAGCCTGTGTCAGCGTTGGTCGATTTGGGCAGCTCTGGCCGAGAAACGCTCAGTTTGGCAAACGCAGCGTGGGACGCCCATGGGAGCTTGGAGACATCACAATTTGAAGTAGAATAAGCTGTTTGGTGAATTTTCAACTGATTTCCAGCAAAAGTCCACACTCTGTACAGCCTGTGTCTGTGTTGGTCGATTTTGGCAGATCTGGCCTTGGGAGGCCTAATTTGGCAAACGCAGCGAGAGGAGATTAGAAACATCACAATTTGAAGTAAAATAAGCTGTTTGGTGAATTTTCAACTGATTTCCAGCAAAAGTCCACACTCTGTACAGCCTGTGTCAGCGTTGGTCGATTTGGGCAGATCTGGCCGTGGGAGGCCTAATTTGGCAAACGCAGCGTGGGGAGCTTGGAGACAGCACAATTTGAAGTAAAATAAGCTGTTTGGTGAATTTTCAACTGATTTCCAGCAAAAGTCCACACTCTGTACAGCCTGTGTCTGCGTTGGTTGATTTGGGCAGATCTGGTCGAGAAACGCTCAGTTTGGCAAACGCAGCGTGGGAGGCCCATGGGAGATTGGAGACAGCACAATTTGAAGTAAAATAAGCTGTTTGGTGAATTTTCAACTGATTTCCAGCAAAAGTCCACACTCTGTACAGCCTGTGTCAGCGTTGGTCGATTTGGGCAGATCTGGCCGTGGGAGGCCTAATTTGGCAAACGCAGCGTGGGGAGCTTGGAGACTTCACAATTTGAAGTAAAATAA
The DNA here is from genome assembly GCF_045865225.1 of Trachurus japonicus. NCBI lineage: Eukaryota > Metazoa > Chordata > Actinopteri > Carangiformes > Carangidae > Trachurus > Trachurus japonicus. Next base: position 20,222,880 of record NC_140923.1, read on the forward strand.
GCTGTTTGGTGAATTTTCAACTGATTTCCAGCAAAAGTCCACACTCTGTACAGCCTGTGTCAGCGTTGGTCGATTTGGGCAGATCTGGCCGAGAAACGCTCAGTTTGGCAAACGCAGCGTGGGGGGCCCATGGGAGATTGGAGACATCACAATTTGAAGTAGAATAAGCTGTTTGGTGAATTTTCAACTGATTTCCAGCAAAAGTCCACACTCTGTACAGCCTGTGTCTGTGTTGGTCGATTTTGGCAGATCTGGCCTTGGGAGGCCTAATTTGGCAAACGCAGCGAGAGGAGATTAGAAACATCACAATTTGAAGTACAATAAGCAGTTTGGTGAATTTTCAACTGATTTCAAGCAAAAGTCCACACTCTGTACAGCCTGTGTCAGCGTTGGTCGATTTGGGCAGATCTGGCCGAGAAACGCTCAGTTTGGCAAACGCAGCGTGGGACGCCCATGGGAGCTTGGAGACATCACAATTTGAAGTAAAATAAGCTGTTTGGTGAATTTTCAACTGAATTCCAGCAAAAGTCCACACTCTATACAGCCTGTGTCACCGTTGGTCGATTTGGGCAGATCTGGCCGTGGGATGCCTAACTTGGCAAACGCAGCGTGGGGAGCTTGGAGACATCACAATTTGAAGTAGAATAAGCTGTTTGGTGAATTTTCAACTGATTTCCAGCAAAAGTCCACACTCTGTACAGCCTGTGTCTGTGTTGGTCGATTTTGGCAGATCTGGCCTTGGGAGGCCTAATTTGGCAAACGCAGCGAGAGGAGATTAGAAACATCACAATTTGAAGTAAAATAAGCAGTTTGGTGAATTTTCAACTGATTTCCAGCAAAAGTCCACACTCTGTACAGCCTGTGTCTGTGTTGGTCGATTTTGGCAGATCTGGCCTTGGGAGGCCTAATTTGGCAAACGCAGCGAGAGGAGATTAGAAACATCACAATTTGAAGTAAAATAAGCTGTTTGGTGAATTTTCAACTGATTTCCAGCAAAAGTCCACACTCTGTACAGCCTGTGTCAGCGTTGGTCGATTTGGGCAGATCTGGCCTTGGGAGGCCTAATTTGGCAAACGCAGCGAGAGGAGATTAGAAACATCACAATTTGAAGTAAAATAAGCTGTTTGGTGAATTTTCAACTGTTTTCCAGCAAAAGTCCACACTCTGTACAGCCTGTGTCAGCGTTGGTCGATTTGGGCAAGATCTGGCCGAGATACGCTCAGTTTGGCAAACGCAGCGTGGGAGGCCCATGGGAGATTGGAGACATCACAATTTGAAGTAGAATAAGCTGTTTGGTGAATTTTCAACTGATTTCCAGCAAAAGTCCACACTCTGTACTGCCTGTGTCTGTGTTGGTCGATTTTGGCAGATCTGGCCTTGGGAGGCCTAATTTGGTAAACGCAGCGAGAGGAGATTAGAAACATCACAATTTGAAGTACAATAAGCTGTTTGGTGAATTTTCAACTGATTTCAAGCAAAAGTCCACACTCTGTACAGCCTGTGTCAGCGTTGGTCGATTTGGGCAGATCTGGCCGAGAAACGCTCAGTTTGGCAAACGCAGCGTGGGACGCCCATGGGAGCTTGGAGACATCACAATTTGAAGTAAAATAAGTAGTTTGGTGAATTTTCAACTGAATTCCAGCAAAAGTCCACACTCGATACAGCCTGTGTCACCGTTGGTCGATTTGGGCAGATCTGGCCGTGGGAGGCCTAACTTGGCAAACGCAGCGTGGGGAGCTTGGAGACATCACAATTTGAAGTAAAATAAGCTGTTTGGTGAATTTCCAACTGATTTCAAGCAAAAGTCCACACTCTATACAGCCTGTGTCAGCGTTGGTCGATTTGGGCAGATCTGGCCGAGAAACGCTCAGTTTGGCAAACGCAGCGTGGGACGCCCATGGGAGCTTGGAGACATCACAATTTGAAGTAAAATAAGCTGTTTGGTGAATTTTCAACTGATTTCCAGCAAAAGTCCACACTCTGTACAGCCTGTGTCTGCGTTGGTTGATTTGGGCAGATCTGGTCGAGAAACGCTCAGTTTCGCAAACGCAGCGTGGGAGGCCCATGGGAGATTAGAAACATCACAATTTGAAGTAAAATAAGCCGTTTGGTGAATTTTCAACTGATTTCAAGCAAAAGTCCACACTCTGTACAGCCTGTGTCAGCGTTGGTCGATTTGGGCAGATCTGGCCGAGAAACGCTCAGTTTGGCAAACGCAGCGTGGGACGCCCATGGGAGCTTGGAGACATCACAATTTGAAGTAAAATAAGCTGTTTGGTGAATTTTCAACTGATTTCCAGCAAAAGTCCACACTCTATACAGCCTGTGTCAGCGTTGGTCGATTTGGGCAGATCTGGCCGTGGGAGGCCTAATTTGGCAAACGCAGCGTGGGGAGCTTGGAGACTTCACAATTTGAAGTAAAATAAGCTGTTTGGTGAATTTTCAACTGATTTCAAGCAAAAGTCCACACTCTGTACAGCCTGTGTCAGCGTTGGTTGATTTGGGCAGATCTGGCCGTGGGAGGCCTAATTTGGCAAACGCAGCGTGGGGAGCTTGGAGACATCACAATTTGAAGTAAAATAAGCTGTTTGGTGAATTTTCAACTGATTTCCAGCAAAAGTCCACACTCTGTACAGCCTGTGTCTGCGTTGGTTGATTTGGGCAGATCTGGTCGAGAAACGCTCAGTTTGGCAAACGCAGCGTGGGAGGCCCATGGGAGATTGGAGACATCACAATTTGAAGTAAAATAAGCTGTTTGGTGAATTTTCAACTGATTTCCAGCAAAAGTCCACACTCTATACAGCCTGTGTCAGCGTTGGTCGATTTGGGCAGATCTGGCCGTGGGAGGCCTAATTTGGCAAACGCAGCGTGGGGAGCTTGGAGACATCACAATTTGAAGTAAAATAAGCTGTTTGGTGAATTTTCAACTGATTTCAAACAAAAGTCCACACTCTATACAGCCTGTGTCAGCGTTGGTCCATTTGGGCAGATCTGGCCGAGAAACGCTCAGTTTGGCAAACGCAGTGTGGGAGGCCCATGGGAGATTGGAGACATCACAATTTGAAGTAGAATAAGCTGTTTGGTGAATTTTCAACTGATTTCCAGCAAAAGTCCACACTCTGCACAGCCTGTGTCAGCGTTGGTCGATTTGGGCAGATCTGGCCTTGGGAGGCCTAATTTGGCAAACGCAGCGTGGGGAGCTTGGAGACTTCACAATTTGAAGTAAAATAAGCTGTTTGGTGAATTTTCAACTGATTTCAAGCAAAAGTCCACACTCTGTACAGCCTGTGTCAGCGTTGGTCGATTTGGGCAGATCTGGCCGAGAAACGCTCAGTTTGGCAAACGCAGCGTGGAAGGCCCATGGGAGATTGGAGACATCACAATTTGAAGTAAAATAAGCTGTTTGGTGAATTTTCAACTGATTTCCAGCAAAAGTCCACACTCTATACAGCCTGTGTCAGCGTTGGTCAATTTGGGCAGATCTGGCCGTGGGAGGCCTAATTTGGCAAACGCAGCGTGGGGAGCTTGGAGACATCACAATTTGAAGTAAAATAAGCTGTTTGGTGAATTTTCAACTGATTTCAAGCAAAAGTCCACACTCTATACAGCCTGTGTCAGCGTTGGTCGATTTGGGCAGATCTGGCCTTGGGAGGCCTAATTTGGCAAACGCAGCGTGGGGAGCTTGGAGACTTTACAATTTGAAGTAAAATAAGCTGTTTGGTGAATTTTCAACTGATTTCCAGCAAAAGTCCACACTCTGTACAGCCTGTGTCTGTGTTGGTCGATTTTGGCAGATCTGGCCTTGGGAGGCCTAATTTGGCAAACGCAGCGAGAGGAGATTAGAAACATCACAATTTGAAGTAAAATAAGCTGTTTGGTGAATTTTCAACTGATTTCAAGCAAAAGTCCACACTCTGTACAGCCTGTGTCAGCGTTGGTCGATTTGGGCAGATCTGGCCGAGAAACGCTCAGTTTGGCAAACGCAGCGTGGGAGGCCCATGGGAGATTGGAGACATCACAATTTGAAGTAAAATAAGCTGTTTGGTGAATTTTCAACTGAATTCCAGCAAAGTCCACACTCTATACAGCCTGTGTCAGCGTTGGTCGATTTGGGCAGATCTGGCCGTGGGAGGCCTAATTTGGCAAACGCAGCGTGGGGAGTTGGAGACATTACAATTTGAAGTAAAATAAGCTGTTTGGTGAATTTTCAACTGATTTCAAGCAAAAGTCCACACTCTATACAGCCTGTGTCAGCGTTGGTCGATTTGGGCAGACCTGGCCGAGAAACGCTCAGTTTGGCAAACGCAGCGTGGAAGGCCCATGGGAGATTAGAAACATCACAATTTGAATTAAAATAAGCTGTTTGGTGAATTTTCAACTGATTTCAAGCAAAAGTCCACACTCTGTACAGCCTGTGTCAGCGTTGGTCGATTTGGGCAGATCTGGCCGAGAAACGCTCAGTTTGGCAAACGCAGCGTGGGACGCCCATGGGAGCTTGGAGACATCACAATTTGAAGTAAAATAAGCAGTTTGGTGAATTTTCAACTGATTTCCAGCAAAAGTCCACACTCTATACAGCCTGTGTCAGCGTTGGTCGATTTGGGCAGATCTGGCCGTGGGAAGCCTAATTTGGCAAACGCAGCGTGGGGAGCTTGGAGACAGCACAATTTGAAGTAAAATAAGCTGTTTGGTGAATTTTCAACTGATTTCAAGCAAAAGTCCACACTCTGTACAGCCTGTGTCTGCGTTGGTTGATTTGGGCAGATCTGGGGCCTCATTTATCATTGTGGATACACCTTTTTTTACGCCATTTTCCCCTCGTTTTGTGCGTACGCACTTTTCTCCGCCAAATTTGGGATCTATCAAGCCAAAACCTGACGGGGAAAAGTGCGGACATTTACACCCATTTTGACCCTGGCGTACGCCTTTTTTGAGGAACAGGAGGAATTGGCGACACCGTTGCTGAGTCAGAGAACTGCAGTGTGAGAGGGAGAGAGGAGCGGAGTACATTTAGAAGAGCACAGTAGGATTTTTTGAAGTAATTGTGGTAGTGGTTGACAGTTGATGCTGGCAATCCAACCCGCTCTATAATAACACTAGGCTTTATGTTAATTGATAAACAGAGCGGATTGTGGATTTTGCTTTTTTGATTAGGCTATGTGACGTCCGACAAGGATCAAACCATCCAAGTTCAAAAACACATAGGTAGCAGCGCACACTGATCTGCAGCTACTGAGACTGTTATTATTCTGTCACCTGAGTTAACGAGGTGCACGTGTGTTTGGAGCTGACGAGAGAATAAAGAGCGGGACAACGCGGCCCTGAGGAGGAACTGTGAAGGACTCAGCTGTAATGGAAAATGACCTAAACCCAGTCCAGTAGAGCTGTAACTGTGTGGAAAGGCGTGCAAAGTAATAGTAACTATCGTCCTGCTTCCTACATTGTTTTAACATCTAGGTAAAAAAAAAAAAAAAAAAGATTTTCTGGGATAAACGGGCAGATTACATAAGATTCTTCTTCTTTCTGCTCCCTTTTGTTGAGATTTGGGAGGTTTTTGTTTTTATTGTATCTTATTAAAATGCAAGATCATTTTTCTGACTGAGTTATTGCCCGTCCACACTCTGCACAGCCTGTGTCAGCGTTGGTCGATTTGGGCAGATCTGGCCGTGGGAGGCCTAATTTGGCAAACGCAGCGTGGGGAGCTTGGAGACTTCACAATTTGAAGTAAAATAAGCTGTTTGGTGAATTTTCAACTGATTTCCAGCAAAAGTCCACACTCTATACAGCCTGTGTCAGCGTTGGTCGATTTGGGCAGATCTGGCCGTGGGAGGCCTAATTTGGCAAACGCAGCGTGGGGAGCTTGGAGACATCACAATTTGAAGTAAAATAAGCTGTTTGGTGAATTTTCAACTGATTTCAAGCAAAAGTCCACACTCTATACAGCCTGTGTCAGCGTTGGTCGATTTGGGCAGATCTGGCCGAGAAACGCTCAGTTTGGCAAACGCAGCGTGGGAGGCCCATGGGAGATTGGAGACATCACAATTTGAAGTAGAATAAGCTGTTTGGTGAATTTTCAACTGATTTCCAGCAAAAGTCCACACTCTGCACAGCCTGTGTCAGCGTTGGTCGATTTGGGCAGATCTGGCCGTGGGAGGCCTAATTTGGCAAACGCAGCGTGGGGAGCTTGGAGACATCACAATTTGAAGTAAAATAAGCTGTTTGGTGAATTTTCAACTGATTTCAAGCAAAAGTCCACACTCTGTACAGCCTGTGTCTGCGTTGGGTGATTTGGGCAGATCTGGTCGAGAAACGCTCAGTTTGGCAAACACAGCGTGAGACGCCCATCGGAGCTTGGAGACATCACAATTTGAAGTAGAATAAGCTGTTTGGTTAATTTTCAACTGATTTCCAGCAAAAGTCCACACTCTGTACAGCCTGTGTCAGCGTTGGTCGATTTGGGTAGATCTGGCCGAGAAACGCTCAGTTTGGCAAACGCAGCGTGGGACGCCCATGGGAGCTTGGAGACATCACAATTTGAAGCACAATAAGCTGTTTGGTGAATTTTCAACTGATTTCCAGCAAAAGTCCACACTCTGCACAGCCTGTGTCAGCGTTGGTCGATTTGGGCAGATCTGGCCATGGGAGGCCTAATTTGGCAAACGCAGCGTGGGGAGCTTGGAGACTTCACAATTTTAAGTAAAATAAGCTGTTTGGTGAATTTTCAACTGATTTCCAGCAAAAGTCCACACTCTGTACAGCCTGTGTCAGCGTTGGTCGATTTGGGCAGATCTGGCCGTGGGAGGCCTAATTTGGCAAACGCAGCGTGGGGAGCTTGGAGACATCACAATTTGAAGTAAAATAAGCTGTTTGGTGAATTTTCAACTGATTTCAAGCAAAAGTCCTCACTCTATACAGCCTGTGTCAGCGTTGGTCGATTTGGGCAGATCTGGCCGAGAAACGCTCAGTTTGGCAAACGCAGCGTGGGAGGCCCATGGGAGATTGGAGACATCACAATTTGAAGTAGAATAAGCTGTTTGGTGAATTTTCAACTGATTTCCAGCAAAAGTCCACACTCTATACAGCCTGTGTCAGCGTTGGTCGATTTGGGCAGATCTGGCCGTGGGAGGCCTAATTTGGCAAACGCAGCGTGGGGAGCTTGGAGACATCACAATTTGAAGTAAAATAAGCTGTTTGGTGAATTTTCAACTGATTTCAAGCAAAAGTCCACACTCTATACAGCCTGTGTCAGCGTTGGTCGATTTGGGCAGATCTGGCCGTGGGAGGCCTAATTTGGCAAACGCAGCGTGGGGAGCTTGGAGACTTCACAATTTGAAGTAAAATAAGCTGTTTGGTGAATTTTCAACTGATTTCCAGCAAAAGTCCACACTCTGCACAGCCTGTGTCTGCGTTGGTTGATTTGGGCAGATCTGGCCGAGAAACGCTCAGTTTGGCAAACGCAGCGTGAGACGCCCATGGGAGCTTGGACACATCACAATTTGAAGTAAAATAAGCTGTTTGGTGAATTTTCAACTGATTTCAAGCAAAAGTCCACACTCTATACAGCCTGTGTCAGCGTTGGTCGATTTGGGCAGATCTGGCCGTGGGAGGCCTAATTTGGCAAACGCAGCGTGGGGAGCTTGGAGACATCACAATTTGAAGTAAAATAAGCTGTTTGGTGAATTTTCAACTGATTTCAAGCAAAAGTCCACACTCTATACAGCCTGTGTCAGCGTTGGTCGATTTGGGCAGATCTGGCCGTGGGAGGCCTAATTTGGCAAACGCAGCGTGGGGAGCTTGGAGACTTCACAATTTGAAGTAAAATAAGCTGTTTGGTGAATTTTCAACTGATTTCCAGCAAAAGTCCACACTCTGCACAGCCTGTGTCTGCGTTGGTTGATTTGGGCAGATCTGGCCGAGAAACGCTCAGTTTGGCAAACGCAGCGTGAGACGCCCATGGGAGCTTGGAGACATCACAATTTGAAGTAAAATAAGCAGTTTGGTGAATTTTCAACTGATTTCCAGCAAAAGTCCACACTCTATACAGCCTGTGTCAGCGTTTGTCGATTTGGGCAGATCTGGCCGTGGGAAGCCTAATTTGGCAAACGCAGCGTGGGGAGCTTGGAGACAGCACAATTTGAAGTAAAATAAGCTGTTTGGTGAATTTTCAACTGATTTCAAGCAAAAGTCCACACTCTGTACAGCCTGTGTCTGCGTTGGTTGATTTGGGCAGATCTGGGGCCTCATTTATCATTGTGGATACACCTTTTTTTACGCCATTTCCCCTCGTTTTGTGCGTACGCACTTTTCTCCGCCAAATTTGGGATCTATCAAGCCAAAACCTGACGGGGAAAAGTGCGGACATTTACACCCATTTTGACCCTGGCGTACGCCTTTTTTGAGGAACAGGAGGAATTGGCGACACCGTTGCTGAGTCAGAGAACTGCAGTGTGAGAGGGAGAGAGGAGCGGAGTACATTTAGAAGAGCACAGTAGGATTTTTTGAAGTAATTGTGGTAGTGGTTGACAGTTGATGCTGGCAATCCAACCCGCTCTATAATAACACTAGGCTTTATGTTAATTGATAAACAGAGCGGATTGTGGATTTTGCTTTTTTGATTAGGCTATGTGACGTCCGACAAGGATCAAACCATCCAAGTTCAAAAACACATAGGTAGCAGCGCACACTGATCTGCAGCTACTGAGACTGTTATTATTCTGTCACCTGAGTTAACGAGGTGCACGTGTGTTTGGAGCTGACGAGAGAATAAAGAGCGGGACAACGCGGCCCTGAGGAGGAACTGTGAAGGACTCAGCTGTAATGGAAAATGACCTAAACCCAGTCCAGTAGAGCTGTAACTGTGTGGAAAGGCGTGCAAAGTAATAGTAACTATCGTCCTGCTTCCTACATTGTTTTAACATCTAGGTAAAAAAAAAAAAAAAAAAGATTTTCTGGGATAAACGGGCAGATTACATAAGATTCTTCTTCTTTCTGCTCCCTTTTGTTGAGATTTGGGAGGTTTTTGTTTTTATTGTATCTTATTAAAATGCAAGATCATTTTTCTGACTGAGTTATTGCCCGTCCACACTCTGCACAGCCTGTGTCAGCGTTGGTCGATTTGGGCAGATCTGGCCGTGGGAGGCCTAATTTGGCAAACGCAGCGTGGGGAGCTTGGAGACATCACAATTTGAAGTAAAATAAGCTGTTTGGTGAATTTTCAACTGATTTCAAGCAAAAGTCCACACTCTATACAGCCTGTGTCAGCGTTGGTCGATTTGGGCAGATCTGGCCGAGAAACGCTCAGTTTGGCAAACGCAGCGTGGGAGGCCCATGGGAGATTGGAGACATCACAATTTGAAGTAGAATAAGCTGTTTGGTGAATTTTCAACTGATTTCCAGCAAAAGTCCACACTCTGCACAGCCTGTGTCAGCGTTGGTCGATTTGGGCAGATCTGGCCGTGGGAGGCCTAATTTGGCAAACGCAGCGTGGGGAGCTTGGAGACATCACAATTTGAAGTAAAATAAGCTGTTTGGTGAATTTTCAACTGATTTCAAGCAAAAGTCCACACTCTGTACAGCCTGTGTCTGCGTTGGGTGATTTGGGCAGATCTGGTCGAGAAACGCTCAGTTTGGCAAACACAGCGTGAGACGCCCATCGGAGCTTGGAGACATCACAATTTGAAGTAGAATAAGCTGTTTGGTTAATTTTCAACTGATTTCCAGCAAAAGTCCACACTCTGTACAGCCTGTGTCAGCGTTGGTCGATTTGGGTAGATCTGGCCGAGAAACGCTCAGTTTGGCAAACGCAGCGTGGGACGCCCATGGGAGCTTGGAGACATCACAATTTGAAGCACAATAAGCTGTTTGGTGAATTTTCAACTGATTTCCAGCAAAAGTCCACACTCTGCACAGCCTGTGTCAGCGTTGGTCGATTTGGGCAGATCTGGCCATGGGAGGCCTAATTTGGCAAACGCAGCGTGGGGAGCTTGGAGACTTCACAATTTTAAGTAAAATAAGCTGTTTGGTGAATTTTCAACTGATTTCCAGCAAAAGTCCACACTCTGTACAGCCTGTGTCAGCGTTGGTCGATTTGGGCAGATCTGGCCGTGGGAGGCCTAATTTGGCAAACGCAGCGTGGGGAGCTTGGAGACATCACAATTTGAAGTAAAATAAGCTGTTTGGTGAATTTTCAACTGATTTCAAGCAAAAGTCCTCACTCTATACAGCCTGTGTCAGCGTTGGTCGATTTGGGCAGATCTGGCCGAGAAACGCTCAGTTTGGCAAACGCAGCGTGGGAGGCCCATGGGAGATTGGAGACATCACAATTTGAAGTAGAATAAGCTGTTTGGTGAATTTTCAACTGATTTCCAGCAAAAGTCCACACTCTATACAGCCTGTGTCAGCGTTGGTCGATTTGGGCAGATCTGGCCGTGGGAGGCCTAATTTGGCAAACGCAGCGTGGGGAGCTTGGAGACATCACAATTTGAAGTAAAATAAGCTGTTTGGTGAATTTTCAACTGATTTCAAGCAAAAGTCCACACTCTATACAGCCTGTGTCAGCGTTGGTCGATTTGGGCAGATCTGGCCGTGGGAGGCCTAATTTGGCAAACGCAGCGTGGGGAGCTTGGAGACTTCACAATTTGAAGTAAAATAAGCTGTTTGGTGAATTTTCAACTGATTTCCAGCAAAAGTCCACACTCTGCACAGCCTGTGTCTGCGTTGGTTGATTTGGGCAGATCTGGCCGAGAAACGCTCAGTTTGGCAAACGCAGCGTGAGACGCCCATGGGAGCTTGGACACATCACAATTTGAAGTAAAATAAGCTGTTTGGTGAATTTTCAACTGATTTCAAGCAAAAGTCCACACTCTATACAGCCTGTGTCAGCGTTGGTCGATTTGGGCAGATCTGGCCGTGGGAGGCCTAATTTGGCAAACGCAGCGTGGGGAGCTTGGAGACATCACAATTTGAAGTAAAATAAGCTGTTTGGTGAATTTTCAACTGATTTCAAGCAAAAGTCCACACTCTATACAGCCTGTGTCAGCGTTGGTCGATTTGGGCAGATCTGGCCGTGGGAGGCCTAATTTGGCAAACGCAGCGTGGGGAGCTTGGAGACTTCACAATTTGAAGTAAAATAAGCTGTTTGGTGAATTTTCAACTGATTTCCAGCAAAAGTCCACACTCTGCACAGCCTGTGTCTGCGTTGGTTGATTTGGGCAGATCTGGCCGAGAAACGCTCAGTTTGGCAAACGCAGCGTGAGACGCCCATGGGAGCTTGGAGACATCACAATTTGAAGTAAAATAAGCAGTTTGGTGAATTTTCAACTGATTTCCAGCAAAAGTCCACACTCTATACAGCCTGTGTCAGCGTTTGTCGATTTGGGCAGATCTGGCCGTGGGAAGCCTAATTTGGCAAACGCAGCGTGGGGAGCTTGGAGACAGCACAATTTGAAGTAAAATAAGCTGTTTGGTGAATTTTCAACTGATTTCAAGCAAAAGTCCACACTCTGTACAGCCTGTGTCTGCGTTGGTTGATTTGGGCAGATCTGGGGCCTCATTTATCATTGTGGATACACCTTTTTTTACGCCATTTTCCCCTCGTTTTGTGCGTACGCACTTTTCTCCGCCAAATTTGGGATCTATCAAGCCAAAACCTGACGGGGAAAAGTGCGGACATTTACACCCATTTTGACCCTGGCGTACGCCTTTTTTGAGGAACAGGAGGAATTGGCGACACCGTTGCTGAGTCAGAGAACTGCAGTGTGAGAGGGAGAGAGGAGCGGAGTACATTTAGAAGAGCACAGTAGGATTTTTTGAAGTAATTGTGGTAGTGGTTGACAGTTGATGCTGGCAATCCAACCCGCTCTATAATAACACTAGGCTTTATGTTAATTGATAAACAGAGCGGATTGTGGATTTTGCTTTTTTGATTAGGCTATGTGACGTCCGACAAGGATCAAACCATCCAAGTTCAAAAACACATAGGTAGCAGCGCACACTGATCTGCAGCTACTGAGACTGTTATTATTCTGTCACCTGAGTTAACGAGGTGCACGTGTGTTTGGAGCTGACGAGAGAATAAAGAGCGGGACAACGCGGCCCTGAGGAGGAACTGTGAAGGACTCAGCTGTAATGGAAAATGACCTAAACCCAGTCCAGTAGAGCTGTAACTGTGTGGAAAGGCGTGCAAAGTAATAGTAACTATCGTCCTGCTTCCTACATTGTTTTAACATCTAGGTAAAAAAAAAAAAAAAAAGATTTTCTGGGATAAACGGGCAGATTACATAAGATTCTTCTTCTTTCTGCTCCCTTTTGTTGAGATTTGGGAGGTTTTTGTTTTTATTGTATCTTATTAAAATGCAAGATCATTTTTCTGACTGAGTTATTGCCCGTCCACACTCTGCACAGCCTGTGTCAGCGTTGGTCGATTTGGGCAGATCTGGCCGTGGGAGGCCTAATTTGGCAAACGCAGCGTGGGGAGCTTGGAGACTTCACAATTTGAAGTAAAATAAGCTGTTTGGTGAATTTTCAACTGATTTCCAGCAAAAGTCCACACTCTATACAGCCTGTGTCAGCGTTGGTCGATTTGGGCAGATCTGGCCGTGGGAGGCCTAATTTGGCAAACGCAGCGTGGGGAGCTTGGAGACATCACAATTTGAAGTAAAATAAGCTGTTTGGTGAATTTTCAACTGATTTCAAGCAAAAGTCCACACTCTATACAGCCTGTGTCAGCGTTGGTCGATTTGGGCAGATCTGGCCGAGAAACGCTCAGTTTGGCAAACGCAGCGTGGGAGGCCCATGGGAGATTGGAGACATCACAATTTGAAGTAGAATAAGCTGTTTGGTGAATTTTCAACTGATTTCCAGCAAAAGTCCACACTCTGCACAGCCTGTGTCAGCGTTGGTCGATTTGGGCAGATCTGGCCGTGGGAGGCCTAATTTGGCAAACGCAGCGTGGGGAGCTTGGAGACATCACAATTTGAAGTAAAATAAGCTGTTTGGTGAATTTTCAACTGATTTCAAGCAAAAGTCCACACTCTGTACAGCCTGTGTCTGCGTTGGGTGATTTGGGCAGATCTGGTCGAGAAACGCTCAGTTTGGCAAACACAGCGTGAGACGCCCATCGGAGCTTGGAGACATCACAATTTGAAGTAGAATAAGCTGTTTGGTTAATTTTCAACTGATTTCCAGCAAAAGTCCACACTCTGTACAGCCTGTGTCAGCGTTGGTCGATTTGGGTAGATCTGGCCGAGAAACGCTCAGTTTGGCAAACGCAGCGTGGGACGCCCATGGGAGCTTGGAGACATCACAATTTGAAGCACAATAAGCTGTTTGGTGAATTTTCAACTGATTTCCAGCAAAAGTCCACACTCTGCACAGCCTGTGTCAGCGTTGGTCGATTTGGGCAGATCTGGCCATGGGAGGCCTAATTTGGCAAACGCAGCGTGGGGAGCTTGGAGACTTCACAATTTTAAGTAAAATAAGCTGTTTGGTGAATTTTCAACTGATTTCCAGCAAAAGTCCACACTCTGTACAGCCTGTGTCAGCGTTGGTCGATTTGGGCAGATCTGGCCGTGGGAGGCCTAATTTGGCAAACGCAGCGTGGGGAGCTTGGAGACATCACAATTTGAAGTAAAATAAGCTGTTTGGTGAATTTTCAACTGATTTCAAGCAAAAGTCCTCACTCTATACAGCCTGTGTCAGCGTTGGTCGATTTGGGCAGATCTGGCCGAGAAACGCTCAGTTTGGCAAACGCAGCGTGGGAGGCCCATGGGAGATTGGAGACATCACAATTTGAAGTAGAATAAGCTGTTTGGTGAATTTTCAACTGATTTCCAGCAAAAGTCCACACTCTATACAGCCTGTGTCAGCGTTGGTCGATTTGGGCAGATCTGGCCGTGGGAGGCCTAATTTGGCAAACGCAGCGTGGGGAGCTTGGAGACATCACAATTTGAAGTAAAATAAGCTGTTTGGTGAATTTTCAACTGATTTCAAGCAAAAGTCCACACTCTATACAGCCTGTGTCAGCGTTGGTCGATTTGGGCAGATCTGGCCGTGGGAGGCCTAATTTGGCAAACGCAGCGTGGGGAGCTTGGAGACTTCACAATTTGAAGTAAAATAAGCTGTTTGGTGAATTTTCAACTGATTTCCAGCAAAAGTCCACACTCTGCACAGCCTGTGTCTGCGTTGGTTGATTTGGGCAGATCTGGCCGAGAAACGCTCAGTTTGGCAAACGCAGCGTGAGACGCCCATGGGAGCTTGGACACATCACAATTTGAAGTAAAATAAGCTGTTTGGTGAATTTTCAACTGATTTCAAGCAAAAGTCCACACTCTATACAGCCTGTGTCAGCGTTGGTCGATTTGGGCAGATCTGGCCGTGGGAGGCCTAATTTGGCAAACGCAGCGTGGGGAGCTTGGAGACATCACAATTTGAAGTAAAATAAGCTGTTTGGTGAATTTTCAACTGATTTCAAGCAAAAGTCCACACTCTATACAGCCTGTGTCAGCGTTGGTCGATTTGGGCAGATCTGGCCGTGGGAGGCCTAATTTGGCAAACGCAGCGTGGGGAGCTTGGAGACTTCACAATTTGAAGTAAAATAAGCTGTTTGGTGAATTTTCAACTGATTTCCAGCAAAAGTCCACACTCTGCACAGCCTGTGTCTGCGTTGGTTGATTTGGGCAGATCTGGCCGAGAAACGCTCAGTTTGGCAAACGCAGCGTGAGACGCCCATGGGAGCTTGGAGACATCACAATTTGAAGTAAAATAAGCAGTTTGGTGAATTTTCAACTGATTTCCAGCAAAAGTCCACACTCTATACAGCCTGTGTCAGCGTTTGTCGATTTGGGCAGATCTGGCCGTGGGAAGCCTAATTTGGCAAACGCAGCGTGGGGAGCTTGGAGACAGCACAATTTGAAGTAAAATAAGCTGTTTGGTGAATTTTCAACTGATTTCAAGCAAAAGTCCACACTCTGTACAGCCTGTGTCTGCGTTGGTTGATTTGGGCAGATCTGGGGCCTCATTTATCATTGTGGATACACCTTTTTTTACGCCATTTTCCCCTCGTTTTGTGCGTACGCACTTTTCTCCGCCAAATTTGGGATCTATCAAGCCAAAACCTGACGGGGAAAAGTGCGGACATTTACACCCATTTTGACCCTGGCGTACGCCTTTTTTGAGGAACAGGAGGAATTGGCGACACCGTTGCTGAGTCAGAGAACTGCAGTGTGAGAGGGAGAGAGGAGCGGAGTACATTTAGAAGAGCACAGTAGGATTTTTTGAAGTAATTGTGGTAGTGGTTGACAGTTGATGCTGGCAATCCAACCCGCTCTATAATAACACTAGGCTTTATGTTAATTGATAAACAGAGCGGATTGTGGATTTTGCTTTTTTGATTAGGCTATGTGACGTCCGACAAGGATCAAACCATCCAAGTTCAAAAACACATAGGTAGCAGCGCACACTGATCTGCAGCTACTGAGACTGTTATTATTCTGTCACCTGAGTTAACGAGGTGCACGTGTGTTTGGAGCTGACGAGAGAATAAAGAGCGGGACAACGCGGCCCTGAGGAGGAACTGTGAAGGACTCAGCTGTAATGGAAAATGACCTAAACCCAGTCCAGTAGAGCTGTAACTGTGTGGAAAGGCGTGCAAAGTAATAGTAACTATCGTCCTGCTTCCTACATTGTTTTAACATCTAGGTAAAAAAAAAAAAAAAAAAGATTTTCTGGGATAAACGGGCAGATTACATAAGATTCTTCTTCTTTCTGCTCCCTTTTGTTGAGATTTGGGAGGTTTTTGTTTTTATTGTATCTTATTAAAATGCAAGATCATTTTTCTGACTGAGTTATTGCCCGTGTATCTGCTTTCGGAGAAGCGGAGAAGTTCCGCTTCTTTCCCCCGTCCTCCGCCCGTTGTCTCCGTTGTCACTTTGTTGTCACAAAAGTTGCTGCGCCACAAGGAGCACATGGCTAATTAAATATGCACGTGCTGACCATATATAGTTGTATATAGGCGTTCCGGGGGTGGAGTAAGAGGTGTGTTCACGTGTGCACCATTCTTGAGTCCTGTGTGATCTATTGCGGAGAGTTGTGCGTACGCACAGTTTGATTGATCTGAAAAAGGTGTAAATATTTAGGGTGTACGCCATTTTCGTCTTTTCGCCATACGCAAATATTTAGTAGCAGTTTTACACCCTCTTTGATAAATGAGGCCCCAGGTCGAGAAACGCTCAGTTTGGCAAACGCAGCGTGGGAGGCCCATGGGAGCTTGGAGACATCACAATTTGAAGTAGAATAAGCTGTTTGGTTAATTTTCAACTGATTTCCAGCAAAAGTCCACACTCTGTACAGCCTGTGTCAGCGTTGGTCGATTTGGGTAGATCTGGCCGAGAAACGCTCAGTTTGGCAAACGCAGCGTGGGACGCCCATGGGAGCTTGGAGACATCACAATTTAGAGTACAATAAGCTGTTTGGTGAATTTTCAACTGATTTCCAGCAAAAGTCCACACTCTGCACAGCCTGTGTCAGCGTTGGTCGATTTGGGCAGATCTGGCCGTGGGAGGCCTAATTTGGCAAACGCAGCGTGGGGAGCTTGGAGACTTCACAATTTGAAGTAAAATAAGCTGTTTGGTGAATTTTCAACTGATTTCCAGCAAAAGTCCACACTCTATACAGCCTGTGTCAGCGTTGGTCGATTTGGGCAGATCTGGCCGTGGGAGGCCTAATTTGGCAAACGCAGCGTGGGGAGCTTGGAGACATCACAATTTGAAGTAAAATAAGCTGTTTGGTGAATTTTCAACTGATTTCAAGCAAAAGTCCACACTCTATACAGCCTGTGTCAGCGTTGGTCGATTTGGGCAGATCTGGCCGAGAAACGCTCAGTTTGGCAAACGCAGCGTGGGAGGCCCATGGGAGATTGGAGACATCACAATTTGAAGTAGAATAAGCTGTTTGGTGAATTTTCAACTGATTTCCAGCAAAAGTCCACACTCTGCACAGCCTGTGTCAGCGTTGGTCGATTTGGGCAGATCTGGCCGTGGGAGGCCTAATTTGGCAAACGCAGCGTGGGGAGCTTGGAGACATCACAATTTGAAGTAAAATAAGCTGTTTGGTGAATTTTCAACTGATTTCAAGCAAAAGTCCACACTCTGTACAGCCTGTGTCTGCGTTGGGTGATTTGGGCAGATCTGGTCGAGAAACGCTCAGTTTGGCAAACACAGCGTGAGACGCCCATCGGAGCTTGGAGACATCACAATTTGAAGTAGAATAAGCTGTTTGGTTAATTTTCAACTGATTTCCAGCAAAAGTCCACACTCTGTACAGCCTGTGTCAGCGTTGGTCGATTTGGGTAGATCTGGCCGAGAAACGCTCAGTTTGGCAAACGCAGCGTGGGACGCCCATGGGAGCTTGGAGACATCACAATTTGAAGCACAATAAGCTGTTTGGTGAATTTTCAACTGATTTCCAGCAAAAGTCCACACTCTGCACAGCCTGTGTCAGCGTTGGTCGATTTGGGCAGATCTGGCCGTGGGAGGCCTAATTTGGCAAACGCAGCGTGGGGAGCTTGGAGACTTCACAATTTGAAGTAAAATAAGCTGTTTGGTGAATTTTCAACTGATTTCCAGCAAAAGTCCACACTCTGTACAGCCTGTGTCAGCGTTGGTCGATTTGGGCAGATCTGGCCGTGGGAGGCCTAATTTGGCAAACGCAGCGTGGGGAGCTTGGAGACATCACAATTTGAAGTAAAATAAGCTGTTTGGTGAATTTTCAACTGATTTCAAGCAAAAGTCCACACTCTATACAGCCTGTGTCAGCGTTGGTCGATTTGGGCAGATCTGGCCGAGAAACGCTCAGTTTGGCAAACGCAGCGTGGGAGGCCCATGGGAGATTGGAGACATCACAATTTGAAGTAGAATAAGCTGTTTGGTGAATTTTCAACTGATTTCCAGCAAAAGTCCACACTCTGCACAGCCTGTGTCAGCGTTGGTCGATTTGGGCAGATCTGGCCGTGGGAGGCCTAATTTGGCAAACGCAGCGTGGGGAGCTTGGAGACATCACAATTTGAAGTAAAATAAGCTGTTTGGTGAATTTTCAACTGATTTCAAGCAAAAGTCCACACTCTATACAGCCTGTGTCAGCGTTGGTCGATTTGGGCAGATCTGGCCGTGGGAGGCCTAATTTGGCAAACGCAGCGTGGGGAGCTTGGAGACATCACAATTTGAAGTAAAATAAGCTGTTTGGTGAATTTTCAACTGATTTCAAGCAAAAGTCCACACTCTATACAGCCTGTGTCAGCGTTGGTCGATTTGGGCAGATCTGGCCGTGGGAGGCCTAATTTGGCAAACGCAGCGTGGGGAGCTTGGAGACTTCACAATTTGAAGTAAAATAAGCTGTTTGGTGAATTTTCAACTGATTTCCAGCAAAAGTCCACACTCTGCACAGCCTGTGTCTGCGTTGGTTGATTTGGGCAGATCTGGCCGAGAAACGCTCAGTTTGGCAAACGCAGCGTGAGACGCCCATGGGAGCTTGGAGACATCACAATTTGAAGTAAAATAAGTTGTTTGGTGAATTTTCAACTGATTTCAAGCAAAAGTCCACACTCTATACAGCCTGTGTCAGCGTTGGTCGATTTGGGCAGATCTGGCCGTGGGAGGCCTAATTTGGCAAACGCAGCGTGGGGAGCTTGGAGACATCACAATTTGAAGTAAAATAAGCTGTTTGGTGAATTTTCAACTGATTTCAAGCAAAAGTCCACACTCTATACAGCCTGTGTCAGCGTTGGTCGATTTGGGCAGATCTGGCCGTGGGAGGCCTAATTTGGCAAACGCAGCGTGGGGAGCTTGGAGACTTCACAATTTGAAGTAAAATAAGCTGTTTGGTGAATTTTCAACTGATTTCCAGCAAAAGTCCACACTCTGCACAGCCTGTGTCTGCGTTGGTTGATTTGGGCAGATCTGGCCGAGAAACGCTCAGTTTGGCAAACGCAGCGTGAGACGCCCATGGGAGCTTGGAGACATCACAATTTGAAGTAAAATAAGCAGTTTGGTGAATTTTCAACTGATTTCCAGCAAAAGTCCACACTCTGTACAGCCTGTGTCAGCGTTGGTCGATTTGGGCAGATCTGGCCGTGGGAGGCCTAATTTGGCAAACGCAGCGTGGGGAGCTTGGAGACAGCACAATTTGAAGTAAAATAAGCTGTTTGGTGAATTTTCAACTGATTTCCAGCAAAAGTCCACACTCTGTACAGCCTGTGTCTGCGTTGGTTGATTTGGGCAGATCTGGTCGAGACACGCTCAGTTTGGCAAACGCAGCGTGGGAGGCCCATGGGAGATTGGAGACATCACAATTTGAAGTAAAATAAGCTGTTTGGTGAATTTTCAACTGAATTCCAGCAAAAGTCCACACTCTATACAGCCTGTGTCAGCGTTGGTCGATTTGGGCAGATCTGGCCGTGGGAGGCCTAATTTGGCAAACGCAGCGTGGGGAGCTTGGAGACATTACAATTTGAAGTAAAATAAGCTGTTTGGTGAATTTTCAACTGATTTCAAGCAAAAGTCCACACTCTATACAGCCTGTGTCAGCGTTGGTCGATTTGGGCAGATCTGGCCGAGAAACGCTCAGTTTGGCAAACGCAGCGTGGGAGGCCCATGGGAGATTGGAGACATCACAATTTGAAGTAGAATAAGCTGTTTGGTGAATTTTCAACTGATTTCAAGCAAAAGTCCACACTCTGCACAGCCTGTGTCTGCGTTGGTTGATTTGGGCAGATCTGGCCGAGAAACGCTCAGTTTGGCAAACGCAGCGTGAGACGCCCATGGGAGCTTGGAGACATCACAATTTGAAGTAAAATAAGCAGTTTGGTGAATTTTCAACTGATTTCCAGCAAAAGTCCACACTCTGTACAGCCTGTGTCAGCGTTGGTCGATTTGGGCAGATCTGGCCGTGGGAGGCCTAATTTGGCAAACGCAGCGTGGGGAGCTTGGAGACAGCACAATTTGAAGTAAAATAAGCTGTTTGGTGAATTTTCAACTGATTTCCAGCAAAAGTCCACACTCTGTACAGCCTGTGTCTGCGTTGGTTGATTTGGGCAGATCTGGTCGAGACACGCTCAGTTTGGCAAACGCAGCGTGGGAGGCCCATGGGAGATTGGAGACATCACAATTTGAAGTAAAATAAGCTGTTTGGTGAATTTTCAACTGAATTCCAGCAAAAGTCCACACTCTATACAGCCTGTGTCAGCGTTGGTCGATTTGGGCAGATCTGGCCGTGGGAGGCCTAATTTGGCAAACGCAGCGTGGGGAGCTTGGAGACATTACAATTTGAAGTAAAATAAGCTGTTTGGTGAATTTTCAACTGATTTCAAGCAAAAGTCCACACTCTATACAGCCTGTGTCAGCGTTGGTCGATTTGGGCAGATCTGGCCGAGAAACGCTCAGTTTGGCAAACGCAGCGTGGGAGGCCCATGGGAGATTGGAGACATCACAATTTGAAGTAGAATAAGCTGTTTGGTGAATTTTCAACTGATTTCAAGCAAAAGTCCACACTCTGTACAGCCTGTGTCAGCGTTGGTCGATTTGGGCAGCTCTGGCCGAGAAACGCTCAGTTTGGCAAATGCAGCGTGGGACGCCCATGGGAGCTTGGAGACATCACAATTTGAAGTAGAATAAGCTGTTTGGTGAATTTTCAACTGATTTCCAGCAAAAGTCCACACTCTATACAGCCTGTGTCAGCGTTGGTCGATTTGGGCAGATCTGGCCGAGAAACGCTCAGTTTGGCAAACGCAGCGTGGGAGGCCCATGGGAGATTGGAGACATCACAATTTGAAGTAGAATAAGCTGTTTGGTGAATTTTCAACTGATTTCAAGCAAAAGTCCACACTCTGCACAGCCTGTGTCTGCGTTGGTTGATTTGGGCAGATCTGGCCGAGAAACGCTCAGTTTGGCAAACGCAGCGTGAGACGCCCATGGGAGCTTGGAGACATCACAATTTGAAATAAAATAAGCAGTTTGGTGAATTTTCAACTGATTTCCAGCAAAAGTCCACACTCTGTACAGCCTGTGTCAGCGTTGGTCGATTTGGGCAGATCTGGCCGTGGGAGGCCTAATTTGGCAAACGCAGCGTGGGGAGCTTGGAGACAGCACAATTTGAAGTAAAATAAGCTGTTTGGTGAATTTTCAACTGATTTCCAGCAAAAGTCCACACTCTGTACAGCCTGTGTCTGCGTTGGTTGATTTGGGCAGATCTGGTCGAGACACGCTCAGTTTGGCAAACGCAGCGTGGGAGGCCCATGGGAGATTGGAGACATCACAATTTGAAGTAAAATAAGCTGTTTGGTGAATTTTCAACTGAATTCCAGCAAAAGTCCACACTCTATACAGCCTGTGTCAGCGTTGGTCGATTTGGGCAGATCTGGCCGTGGGAGGCCTAATTTGGCAAACGCAGCGTGGGGAGCTTGGAGACATTACAATTTGAAGTAAAATAAGCTGTTTGGTGAATTTTCAACTGATTTCAAGCAAAAGTCCACACTCTATACAGCCTGTGTCAGCGTTGGTCGATTTGGGCAGATCTGGCCGAGAAACGCTCAGTTTGGCAAACGCAGCGTGGGAGGCCCATGGGAGATTGGAGACATCACAATTTGAAGTAGAATAAGCTGTTTGGTGAATTTTCAACTGATTTCAAGCAAAAGTCCACACTCTGTACAGCCTGTGTCAGCGTTGGTCGATTTGGGCAGCTCTGGCCGAGAAACGCTCAGTTTGGCAAATGCAGCGTGGGACGCCCATGGGAGCTTGGAGACATCACAATTTGAAGTAGAATAAGCTGTTTGGTGAATTTTCAACTGATTTCCAGCAAAAGTCCACACTCTATACAGCCTGTGTCAGCGTTGGTCTATTTGGGCAGATGGTTAACATCACAATTTGAAGTAAAATAAGTTGTTTGGTGAATTTTCAACTGATTTCAAGCAAAAGTCCACACTCTGTACAGCCTGTGACAGCGTTGGTCGATTTGGGCAGATCTGGCCGAGAAACGCTCAGTTTGGCAAACGCAGCGTGGGAGGCCCATGGGAGCTTGGAGACATCACAATTTGAAGTAGAATAAGCTGTTTGGTTAATTTTCAACTGATTTCCAGCAAAAGTCCACACTCTGTACAGCCTGTGTCAGCGTTGGTCGATTTGGGCAGCTCTGGCCGAGAAACGCTCATTTTGGCAAACGCAGCCTTGGACGCCAATGGGAGCTTGGAGACATCACAATAGGGCTGAACGATTTATCGTTTTCTGATCGAAATCGCGATTTCAAACAGCGCGATCACGTGATCGTCAAAGCTGCGATTTTTTTCAGTGCTCCTGACTGACCTAGGATCTGTTTTCGACTATTTCACACATGCATGCCGTCTCCGTGCCATCCTGCCAAGCTCACCAATCAGAAGCGGCATGCTGCTCGTGGACAGGTCAGGCTAACCAATCAGTGAAACCTGCACCACCTGCTCGTTAATTTCAGAAATGGCTGCAGCCGGGGCAGACGCCGACCTCGGGGATTTAATCTCCAAGAGAAGCAGCACGTCGGTGATTTGGGACTATTTCGGGTTCGACGCCACAGATGTCCAGCAGTCTCAGGTGTTGTGTAAAACATGTCGCGGTAAAGTGGCCACATCGAGTGGAAATACTACCAATCTATTTCGGCACTTGAAGAACCACCACGGCAATCTACACGACGAGTGTATGAGGAAAAAGTCCGGTGAAAAGTCAAGCGGCGCTGATGCTCAAGCCCATAGTAGCAAACAGACTACAATTACAGCATCTTTTGCCAGTGTAACTCCTTATGACAAGAGCAGCCGAAGACACCGGGAGATAACGACGGCCATAACACACTACATTGGCAAGGACATGGTGTCTGTTAACACGGTCACCAAAGACGGATTTAAAAATCTCCTCCGCACGCTCGACAGAAGATACGCGATTCCCTCCCGGACCTACTTCAACCAGGTTGCCATCCCACAGCTCTACGCGGAGTGTAAAGAAAAGGTGGTAACAGAGCTGAAAAACCTTGAATGTTATGCTACAACTACTGATATGTGGTCAAGCAGAACAACCGAGCCCTATCTCAGCCTGACTGTGCATTTTGTAAATGACAACTTTGAGTTGAAAAGTCGCTGCCTGCAAACAGCGTACTTTCCCACTGACCACACCGGAGAGAATATTGCCGTGGGATTGCGAGAGTGTCTGTCAAGCTGGGGTCTGAACGAAGAGGAGCAGACGTGCATCACAACCGACAATGCGGCAAACGTCATCAAAGCTATGGAACTTAATCAGTGGACCAGACTTCAGTGTTTTGGACACAGATTGGATCTTGCAATTGGTAAGTGTAAAAAGTGTTTTAAGTGTGTGTTTTATTTATTTATTCACTTATTCATGTGTGCCTATGTCTAGTACAGTTTTTCTCTTAATGTTTTTCTTGAAAGCCCTTACAAATATCTAGTTTGTATAATTACCGTATTTTCCGGACTATAAGTCGCGTTTTTTTTTCTAGTTTGGCTGGCCATGCGACCTATATTCAGAAGCGACATATTTAAAAAAAAAAAACCCTACGCTATGACCACAAGAGGGAAGCACGGCTTTTATTTCTAAATCCCTCCTCATTCAGTGGCTCATCTTCATCTTCCTCACGTGCTGTTCTCCTCGCTGCGCTGTCTGACCTGTCTCCGTTGCGCCGTAGCGCTTCACTCCGTCAATTCAGAGTATTTTCACAGCGTATTCTGCGGTCAGTCTTCGGTCTCTGCTCCGGTCCCGACCGGGCTCCGGACACGGAGCAGAGACCCAGGTCCGACAGTGCAGGGCTGTCCCTCTCTGAAGCAGAGGAGAGGTCGGCTTCACTTCCGTCCGTCTTCACAGAGTCCACAAAGGGTTTCTGATCACAGGGTTTCCAGCGCTGCCGCCTAAACTAACGTGTTAAAAAAAAAAAAAGGAGCGATATTCACCACCGCCACCCCCCCCCCCCCCCCCCCTTGGGACGATTGCCTTCATTCATCTCTGCATCCTCACACACACATAGGCTACACACCACAGAGAAACGCGCATGCATAACAGCAGCGCGCGCTATAGGTGCCGGCCTTTAAACAAAGCCTGGTCATTATATGACACCCGGCTATTAATTAAATGTTTGAAAAATAAATGCGACTTATAAACCGGTGCGACTTATATATGTTTTTTTCCTCTTCATGACGTATTTTTAGGCAGATGCGACTAATACTCAGGCATCATCAATGGTAGATGATGGATACTGTTATGTGCTTTTGATCATTGATTTTCTTACTGTTTGTAATATGGCTTTATTGGATTTACTTTATTCTCTTGCTAGAAAATCTGCCTGCAAAGTTCACCATTATCATCCTTACATTTTAATTCTAATTAACTGTCTATGTTCTTCTTTATTGTCCAGAAAATGCTGTTAAAGATGATGCAAGAGTTAAAAGGGCCACCGGACTGTGCAAACAGATAGTTGGTGTCTTCTCTCATAGCTGGAAAAAGAAGACGGCACTGAAAAAGGCACAGCAAGAATTAAATTTACCTGAGCACTCACTGATAACTGAGTGTCCAACAAGATGGGGCTCAAGGCAAAAAATGATTGGGAGGATGTTGGAGCAGAGCAAGGCGTTGTCTCAGGTTCTGTCTGAAGACAAGAAGACACGTCACCTGGTCCCCACTTGGCAGGACATAGATGTCCTTGAATCAATGAACAATGCCCTTGGTCCACTTCAGGAGTTTACAGATGCCCTGTCCGGTGAAGCCTATGTAAGTGTGTCATACCTGAAGCCAGTTCTCCATCTCCTGAGAACATCAACCCTGGCTGAAAATGATGAGGACACAGATCTTACCAAGGAGATCAAGTCAAGAGCGCTTGGCTACATTGAAGATAAATACAGTGACCCAGCCACACAGGAGCTACTGGACATTACTTCCTTCCTCGATCCTAGATTCAAGACTGACTACATCAGTGCAGAAAATGTCCCAGACATCAAAGAGAGAGTGAAGACGGAAATGGAACAGGTGGCACGAAAGGTAACTTGCTCTGTGTAGTTTGGTAATACAAAATGCCACATCAATACAAGTGATATTTTTATTACACTGACATTTTTAAGGTTTAAATAGAATGCCCAATCACACTAAATCACACCGACTACAAAACTTTTGACAGCTCTTATCTCTGTGTTTTGCAGGAAAAGAGAGCTCGTGTCAGCACCACAGATCCCAAGCCTCATGATGCAGCACAGGCAGAGCCATCCACCACAGTGAAGGGAAAGCAGTCACTGGGCAGCTTCTTCAAGGGTAAGGCTGTCCCTCGAGCTTCCACTACACAGTTGGAGGATGCCATTAAAGCTGAACTGGACAGCTACCTGATGACTCCTACCATTGATGGAGAGGAAGATCCACTGGCCTGGTGGAGACTGCACAATGTGAACTTTCCATGGCTGAGCAAACTGGCTCGTAAATTCCTTTGTGTACCTGCTACCAGTTCACCATCGGAGAGACTGTTCAGTGCAAGTGGCAATGTTGTGACATGCCAACGTTCATGTCTTAAACCGTCAAAAGTTGACATGCTGGTTTTCTTAACCAAAAATCTGTAAAGATATAGAGGCGTCAGGGAAGCAAGTAGCATTGTTTTAGCACTTTGGAGATTTTATTTGTTATGCACCTCACCCTTGGCAAACGCAGCGTGGGAGGCCCATGGGAGATTGGAGACATCACAATTTGAAGTAGAATAAACTGTTTGGTGAATTTTCAACTGATTTCAAGCAAAAGTCCACACTCTGTACAGCCTGTGTCAGCGTTGGTCGATTTGGGCAGCTCTGGCCGAGAAACGCTCAGTTTGGCAAATGCAGCGTGGGACGCCCATGGGAGCTTGGAGACATCACAGTTTGAAGTAGAATAAGCTGTTTGGTGAATTTTCAACTGATTTCCAGCAAAAGTCCACACTCTGTACAGCCTGTGTCAGCGTTGGTCTATTTGGGCAGATGGTTAACATCACAATTTGAAGTAAAATAAGTTGTTTGGTGAATTTTAACTGATTTCAAGCAAAAGTCCACACTCTGTACAGCCTGTGACAGCGTTGGTCGATTTGGGCAGATCTGGCCGAGAAACGCTCAGTTTGGCAAACGCAGCGTGGGAGGCCCATGGGAGCTTGGAGACATCACAATTTGAAGTAGAATAAGCTGTTTGGTTAATTTTCAACTGATTTCCAGCAAAAGTCCACACTCTGTACAGCCTGTGTCAGCGTTGGTCGATTTGGGCAGCTCTGGCCGAGAAACGCTCATTTTGGCAAACGCAGCCTTGGACGCCAATGGGAGCTTGGAGACATCACAATTTGAAGTAGAATAAGCTGTTTGGTGAATTTTCAACTGATTTCCAGCAAAAGTCCACACTCTGTACAGCCTGTGTCTGCGTTGGTTGATTTGGGCAGATCTGGTCGAGAAACGCTCAGTTTGGCAAACACAGCGTGAGACGCCCATCGGAGCTTCGAGACATCACAATTTGAAGTAGAATAAGCTGTTTGGTTAATTTTCAACTGATTTCCAGCAAAAGTCCACACTCTGTACAGCCTGTGTCAGCGTTGGTCGATTTGGGCAGATCTGGCCGTGGGATGCCTAATTTGGCAAACGCAGCGTGGGGAGCTTGGAGACATCACAATTTGAAGTAAAATAAGCTGTTTGGTGAATTTTCAACTGATTTCAAGCAAAGTCCACACTCTGTACAGCCTGTGTCAGCGTTGGTCGATTTGGGCAGATCTGGCCGAGAAACGCTCAGTTTGGCAAACGCAGCGTGGGACGCCCATGGGAGCTTGGAGACATCACAATTTGAAGTAGAATAAGCTGTTTGGTGAATTTTCAACTGATTTCCAGCAAAAGTCCACACTCTGTACAGCCTGTGTCTGTGTTGGTCGATTTTGGCAGATCTGGCCTTGGGAGGCCTAAATTGGCAAACGCAGCGAGAGGAGATTAGAAACATCACAATTTGAAGTAAAATAAGCTGTTTGGTGAATTTTCAACTGATTTCCAGCAAAAGTCCACACTCTGTACAGCCTGTGTCTGTGTTGGTCGATTTTGGCAGATCTGGCCTTGGGAGGCCTAATTTGGCAAACGCAGCGAGAGGAGCTTAGAAACATCACAATTTGAAGTAAAATAAGCTGTTTGGTGAATTTTCAACTGATTTCAAGAAAAAGTCCACACTCTGTACAGCATGTGTCAGCGTTGGTCGATTTGGGCAGATCTGGCCGAGAAACGCTCAGTTTGGCAAACGCAGCGTGGGAGGCCCATGGGAGATTGGAGACATCACAATTTGAAGTAAAATAAGCTGTTTGGTGAATTTTCAACTGATTTCCAGCAAAAGTCCACACTCTATACAGCCTGTGTCAGCGTTGGTCGATTTGGGCAGATCTGGCCATGGGAGGCCTAATTTGGCAAACGCAGCGTGGGGAGCTTGGAGACATCACAATTTGAAGTAAAATAAGCTGTTTGGTGAATTTTCAACTGATTTCAAGCAAAAGTCCACACTCTATACAGCCTGTGTCAGCGTTGGTCGATTTGGGCAGATCTGGCCGTGGGAGGCCTAATTTGGCAAACGCAGCGTGGGGAGCTTGGAGACATCACAATTTGAAGTAAAATAAGCTGTTTGGTGAATTTTCAACTGATTTCAAGCAAAAGTCCACACTCTATACAGCCTGTGTCAGCGTTGGTCGATTTGGGCAGATATGGCCGTGGGAGGCCTAATTTGGCAAACGCAGCATGGGGAGCTTGGAGACTTCACAATTTGAAGTAAAATAAGCTGTTTGGTGAATTTTCAACTGATTTCCAGCAAAAGTCCACACTCTGCACAGCCTGTGTCTGCGTTGGTTGATTTGGGCAGATCTGGCCGAGAAACGCTCAGTTTGGCAAACGCAGCGTGGGAGGCCCATGGGAGATTGGAGACATCACAATTTGAATTAAATAAGCTGTTTGGTGAATTTTCAACTGATTTCCAGCAAAAGTCCACACTCTATACAGCCTGTGTCAGCGTTGGTCGATTTGGGCAGATCTGGCCGTGGGAGGCCTAATTTGGCAAACGCAGCGTGGGGAGCTTGGAGACATCACAATTTGAAGTAAAATAAGCTGTTTGGTGAATTTTCAACTGATTTCAAGCAAAAGTCCACACTCTATACAGCCTGTATCAGCGTTGGTCGATTTGGGCAGATCTGGCCGTGGGAGGCCTAATTTGGCAAACGCAGCGTGGGGAGCTTGGAGACATCACAATTTGAAGTAAAATAAGCTGTTTGGTGAATTTTCAACTGATTTCAAGCAAAAGTCCACACTCTATACAGCCTGTGTCAGCGTTGGTCGATTTGGGCAGATCTGGCCGTGGGAGGCCTAATTTGGCAAACGCAGCGTGGGGAGCTTGGAGACTTCACAATTTGAAGTAAAATAAGCTGTTTGGTGAATTTTCAACTGATTTCCAGCAAAAGTCCACACTCTGCACAGCCTGTGTCTGCGTTGGTTGATTTGGGCAGATCTGGCCGAGAAACGCTCAGTTTGGCAAACGCAGCGTGAGACGCCCATGGGAGCTTGGAGACATCACAATTTGAAGTAAAATAAGCAGTTTGGTGAATTTTCAACTGATTTCCAGCAAAAGTCCACACTCTGTACAGCCTGTGTCAGCGTTGGTCGATTCGGGCAGATCTGGCCGTGGGAGGCCTAATTTGGCAAACGCAGCGTGGGGAGCTTGGAGACAGCACAATTTGAAGTAAAATAAGCTGTTTGGTGAATTTTCAACTGATTTCCAGCAAAAGTCCACACTCTGTACAGCCTGTGTCTGCGTTGGTTGATTTGGGCAGATCTGGCCGTGGGAGGCCTAATTTGGCAAACGCAGCGTGGGGAGCTTGGAGACATTACAATTTGAAGTAAAATAAGCTGTTTGGTGAATTTTCAACTGATTTCAAGCAAAAGTCCACACTCTATACAGCCTGTGTCAGCGTTGGTCGATTTGGGCAGATCTGGCCGAGAAACGCTCAGTTTGGCAAACGCAGCGTGGGAGGCCCATGGGAGATTGGAGACATCACAATTTGAAGTAGAATAAGCTGTTTGGTGAATTTTCAACTGATTTCAAGCAAAAGTCCACACTCTATACAGCCTGTGTCAGCGTTGGTCTATTTGGGCAGATGGTTAACATCACAATTTGAAGTAAAATAAGTTGTTTGGTGAATTTTCAACTGATTTCAAGCAAAAGTCCACACTCTGTACAGCCTGTGACAGCGTTGGTCGATTTGGGCAGATCTGGCCGAGAAACGCTCAGTTTGGCAAACGCAGCGTGGGAGGCCCATGGGAGCTTGGAGACATCACAATTTGAAGTAGAATAAGCTGTTTGGTTAATTTTCAACTGATTTCCAGCAAAAGTCCACACTCTGTACAGCCTGTGTCAGCGTTGGTCGATTTGGGCAGCTCTGGCCGAGAAACGCTCAGTTTAGCAAACGCAGCCTTGGACGCCAATGGGAGCTTGGAGACATCACAATTTGAAGTAGAATAAGCTGTTTGGTGAATTTTCAACTGATTTCCAGCAAAAGTCCACACTCTGTACAGCCTGTGTCTGCGTTGGTTGATTTGGGCAGATCTGGTCGAGAAACGCTCAGTTTGGCAAACACAGCGTGAGACGCCCATCGGAGCTTCGAGACATCACAATTTGAAGTAGAATAAGCTGTTTGGTTAATTTTCAACTGATTTCCAGCAAAAGTCCACACTCTGTACAGCCTGTGTCAGCGTTAGTCGATTTGGGCAGCTCTGGCCGAGAAACGCTCAGTTTGGCAAACGCAGCGTGGGACGCCCATGGGAGCTTGGAGACATGACAATTTGAAGTACAATAAGCTGTTTGGTGAATTTTCAACTGATTTCCAGCAAAAGTCCACACTCTGTACAGCCTGTGTCAGCGTTGGTCGATTTGGGCAGATCTGGCTGTGGGATGCCTAATTTGGCAAACGCAGCGTGGGGAGCTTGGAGACATCACAATTTGAAGTAAAATAAGCTGTTTGGTGAATTTTCAACTGATTTCAAGCAAAGTCCACACTCTGTACAGCCTGTGTCAGCGTTGGTCGATTTGGGCAGATCTGGCCGAGAAACGCTCAGTTTGGCAAACGCAGCGTGGGACGCCCATGGGAGCTTGGAGACATCACAATTTGAAGTAGAATAAGCTGTTTGGTGAATTTTCAACTGATTTCCAGCAAAAGTCCACACTCTATACAGCCTGTGTCAGCGTTGGTCGATTCGGGCAGATCTGGCCGTGGGAGGCCTAATTTGGCAAACGCAGCGTGGGGAGCTTGGAGACAGCACAATTTGAAGTAAAATAAGCTGTTTGGTGAATTTTCAACTGATTTCCAGCAAAAGTCCACACTCTGTACAGCCTGTGTCTGCGTTGGTTGATTTGGGCAGATCTGGCCGTGGGAGGCCTAATTTGGCAAACGCAGCGTGGGGAGCTTGGAGACATTACAATTTGAAGTAAAATAAGCTGTTTGGTGAATTTTCAACTGATTTCAAGCAAAAGTCCACACTCTATACAGCCTGTGTCAGCGTTGGTCGATTTGGGCAGATCTGGCCGAGAAACGCTCAGTTTGGCAAACGCAGCGTGGGAGGCCCATGGGAGATTGGAGACATCACAATTTGAAGTAGAATAAGCTGTTTGGTGAATTTTCAACTGATTTCAAGCAAAAGTCCACACTCTATACAGCCTGTGTCAGCGTTGGTCTATTTGGGCAGATGGTTAACATCACAATTTGAAGTAAAATAAGTTGTTTGGTGAATTTTCAACTGATTTCAAGCAAAAGTCCACACTCTGTACAGCCTGTGACAGCGTTGGTCGATTTGGGCAGATCTGGCCGAGAAACGCTCAGTTTGGCAAACGCAGCGTGGGAGGCCCATGGGAGCTTGGAGACATCACAATTTGAAGTAGAATAAGCTGTTTGGTTAATTTTCAACTGATTTCCAGCAAAAGTCCACACTCTGTACAGCCTGTGTCAGCGTTGGTCGATTTGGGCAGCTCTGGCCGAGAAACGCTCAGTTTAGCAAACGCAGCCTTGGACGCCAATGGGAGCTTGGAGACATCACAATTTGAAGTAGAATAAGCTGTTTGGTGAATTTTCAACTGATTTCCAGCAAAAGTCCACACTCTGTACAGCCTGTGTCTGCGTTGGTTGATTTGGGCAGATCTGGTCGAGAAACGCTCAGTTTGGCAAACACAGCGTGAGACGCCCATCGGAGCTTCGAGACATCACAATTTGAAGTAGAATAAGCTGTTTGGTTAATTTTCAACTGATTTCCAGCAAAAGTCCACACTCTGTACAGCCTGTGTCAGCGTTAGTCGATTTGGGCAGCTCTGGCCGAGAAACGCTCAGTTTGGCAAACGCAGCGTGGGACGCCCATGGGAGCTTGGAGACATGACAATTTGAAGTACAATAAGCTGTTTGGTGAATTTTCAACTGATTTCCAGCAAAAGTCCACACTCTGTACAGCCTGTGTCAGCGTTGGTCGATTTGGGCAGATCTGGCTGTGGGATGCCTAATTTGGCAAACGCAGCGTGGGGAGCTTGGAGACATCACAATTTGAAGTAAAATAAGCTGTTTGGTGAATTTTCAACTGATTTCAAGCAAAGTCCACACTCTGTACAGCCTGTGTCAGCGTTGGTCGATTTGGGCAGATCTGGCCGAGAAACGCTCAGTTTGGCAAACGCAGCGTGGGACGCCCATGGGAGCTTGGAGACATCACAATTTGAAGTAGAATAAGCTGTTTGGTGAATTTTCAACTGATTTCCAGCAAAAGTCCACACTCTATACAGCCTGTGTCAGCGTTGGTCGATTCGGGCAGATCTGGCCGTGGGAGGCCTAATTTGGCAAACGCAGCGTGGGGAGCTTGGAGACAGCACAATTTGAAGTAAAATAAGCTGTTTGGTGAATTTTCAACTGATTTCCAGCAAAAGTCCACACTCTGTACAGCCTGTGTCTGCGTTGGTTGATTTGGGCAGATCTGGCCGTGGGAGGCCTAATTTGGCAAACGCAGCGTGGGGAGCTTGGAGACATTACAATTTGAAGTAAAATAAGCTGTTTGGTGAATTTTCAACTGATTTCAAGCAAAAGTCCACACTCTATACAGCCTGTGTCAGCGTTGGTCGATTTGGGCAGATCTGGCCGAGAAACGCTCAGTTTGGCAAACGCAGCGTGGGAGGCCCATGGGAGATTGGAGACATCACAATTTGAAGTAGAATAAGCTGTTTGGTGAATTTTCAACTGATTTCAAGCAAAAGTCCACACTCTATACAGCCTGTGTCAGCGTTGGTCTATTTGGGCAGATGGTTAACATCACAATTTGAAGTAAAATAAGTTGTTTGGTGAATTTTCAACTGATTTCAAGCAAAAGTCCACACTCTGTACAGCCTGTGACAGCGTTGGTCGATTTGGGCAGATCTGGCCGAGAAACGCTCAGTTTGGCAAACGCAGCGTGGGAGGCCCATGGGAGCTTGGAGACATCACAATTTGAAGTAGAATAAGCTGTTTGGTTAATTTTCAACTGATTTCCAGCAAAAGTCCACACTCTGTACAGCCTGTGTCAGCGTTGGTCGATTTGGGCAGCTCTGGCCGAGAAACGCTCAGTTTAGCAAACGCAGCCTTGGACGCCAATGGGAGCTTGGAGACATCACAATTTGAAGTAGAATAAGCTGTTTGGTGAATTTTCAACTGATTTCCAGCAAAAGTCCACACTCTGTACAGCCTGTGTCTGCGTTGGTTGATTTGGGCAGATCTGGTCGAGAAACGCTCAGTTTGGCAAACACAGCGTGAGACGCCCATCGGAGCTTCGAGACATCACAATTTGAAGTAGAATAAGCTGTTTGGTTAATTTTCAACTGATTTCCAGCAAAAGTCCACACTCTGTACAGCCTGTGTCAGCGTTAGTCGATTTGGGCAGCTCTGGCCGAGAAACGCTCAGTTTGGCAAACGCAGCGTGGGACGCCCATGGGAGCTTGGAGACATGACAATTTGAAGTACAATAAGCTGTTTGGTGAATTTTCAACTGATTTCCAGCAAAAGTCCACACTCTGTACAGCCTGTGTCAGCGTTGGTCGATTTGGGCAGATCTGGCTGTGGGATGCCTAATTTGGCAAACGCAGCGTGGGGAGCTTGGAGACATCACAATTTGAAGTAAAATAAGCTGTTTGGTGAATTTTCAACTGATTTCAAGCAAAGTCCACACTCTGTACAGCCTGTGTCAGCGTTGGTCGATTTGGGCAGATCTGGCCGAGAAACGCTCAGTTTGGCAAACGCAGCGTGGGACGCCCATGGGAGCTTGGAGACATCACAATTTGAAGTAGAATAAGCTGTTTGGTGAATTTTCAACTGATTTCCAGCAAAAGTCCACACTCTATACAGCCTGTGTCAGCGTTGGTCGATTTGGGCAGATCTGGCCGAGAAACGCTCAGTTTGGCAAACGCAGCGTGGGACGCCCATGGGAGCTTGGAGACATCACAATTTGAAGTAGAATAAGCTGTTTGGTGAATTTTCAACTGATTTCCAGCAAAAGTCCACACTCTGTACAGCCTGTGTCAGCGTTGGTCGATTTGGGCAGCTCTGGCCGAGAAACGCTCAGTTTGGCAAACGCAGCGTGGGACGCCCATGGGAGCTTGGAGACATCACAATTTGAAGTACAATAAGCTGTTTGGTGAATTTTCAACTGATTTCCAGCAAAAGTCCACACTCTGTACAGCCTGTGTCAGCGTTGGTCGATTTGGGCAGATCTGGCCGTGGGATGCCTAATTTGGCAAATGCAGCGTGGGGAGCTTGGAGACATCACAATTTGAAGTAAAATAAGCTGTTTGGTGAATTTTCAACTGATTTCAAGCAAAGTCCACACTCTGTACAGCCTGTGTCAGCGTTGGTCGATTTGGGCAGATCTGGCCGAGAAACGCTCAGTTTGGCAAACGCAGCGTGGGACGCCCATGGGAGCTTGGAGACATCACAATTTGAAGTAGAATAAGCTGTTTGGTGAATTTTCAACTGATTTCCAGCAAAAGTCCACACTCTATACAGCCTGTGTCAGCGTTGGTTGATTTGGGCAGATCTGGCCGAGAAACGCTCAGTTTGGCAAACGCAGCGTGGGACGCCCATGGGAGCTTGGAGACATCACAATTTGAAGTAGAATAAGCTGTTTGGTGAATTTTCAACTGATTTCCAGCAAAGTCCACACTCTATACAGCCTGTGTCAGCGTTGGTCGATTTGGGCAGATCTGGCCAAGAAACGCTCAGTTTGGCAAACGCAGCGTGGGACACCCATGGGAGATTGGAGACATCACAATTTGAAGTAAAATAAGTTGTTTGGTGAATTTTCAACTGATTTCCAGCAAAAGTCCACACTCTGTACAGCCTGTGTCTGTGTTGGTCGATTTTGGCAGATCTGGCCTTGGGAGGCCTAATTTGGCAAACGCAGCAAGAGGAGCTTAGAAACATCACAATTTGAAGTAAAATAAGCTGTTTGGTGAATTTTCAACTGATTTCAAGCAAAAGTCCACACTCTGTACAGCCTGTGTCAGCGTTGTTCGATTTGGGCAGATCTGGCCGAGAAACGCTCAGTTTGGCAAACGCAGCGTGGGACGCCCATGGGAGCTTGGAGACATCACAATTTGAAGTAGAATAAGCTGTTTGGTGAATTTTTAACTGATTTCCAGCAAAAGTCCACACTCTATACAGCCTGTGTCAGCGTTGGTCGAT
This sequence comes from Trachurus japonicus, assembly GCF_045865225.1. Taxonomy (NCBI): domain Eukaryota; kingdom Metazoa; phylum Chordata; class Actinopteri; order Carangiformes; family Carangidae; genus Trachurus; species Trachurus japonicus. The sequence continues at coordinate 20,257,635 of NC_140923.1, forward strand.
TTGGGCAGATCTGGCCGAGAAACGCTCAGTTTGGCAAACGCAGCGTGGGACGCCCATGGGAGCTTGGAGACATCACAATTTGAAGTAAAATAAGCTGTTTAGTGAATTTTCAACTGATTTCCAGCAAAAGTCCACATTCTGTACAGCCTGTGTCAGCGTTGGTCGATTTGGGCAGATCTGGCCGTGGGAGGCCTAATTTGGCAAACGCAGCGTGGGGAGCTTGGAGACATCACAATTTGAAGTAAAATAAGCTGTTTGGTGAATTTTCAACTGATTTCCAGCAAAAGTCCACACTCTGCACAGCCTGTGTCTGCGTTGGTTGATTTGGGCAGATCTGGTCGAGAAACGCTCAGTTTGGCAAACACAGCTTGAGACGCCCATGGGAGCTTGGAGACATCACAATTTGAAGTAAAATAAGTTGTTTGGTGAATTTTCAACTGATTTCCAGCAAAAGTCCACACTCTGTACAGCCTGTGTCTGTGTTGGTCGATTTTGGCAGATCTGGCCTTGGGAGGCCTAATTTGGCAAACGCAGCAAGAGGAGCTTAGAAACATCACAATTTGAAGTAAAATAAGCTGTTTGGTGAATTTTCAACTGATTTCAAGCAAAAGTCCACACTCTGTACAGCCTGTGTCAGCGTTGTTCGATTTGGGCAGATCTGGCCGAGAAACGCTCAGTTTGGCAAACGCAGCGTGGGACGCCCATGGGAGCTTGGAGACATCACAATTTGAAGTAGAATAAGCTGTTTGGTGAATTTTTAACTGATTTCCAGCAAAAGTCCACACTCTATACAGCCTGTGTCAGCGTTGGTCGATTTGGGCAGATCTGGCCGAGAAACGCTCAGTTTGGCAAACGCAGCATGGGGAGCTTGGAGACATGACAATTTAAAGTAAAATAAGCTGTTTAGTGAATTTTCAACTGATTTCCAGCATAAGTCCAAATCCTGTACAGCCTGTGTCAGCGTTGGTCGATTTGGGCAGATCTGGTCGTGGGAGGCCTAATTTGGCAAACGCAGCGTGGGGAGCTTGGAGACATCACAATTTGAAGTAAAATAAGCTGTTTGGTGAATTTTCAACTGATTTCCAGCAAAAGTCCACACTCTGCACAGCCTGTGTCTGCGTTGGTTGATTTGGGCAGATCTGGTCGAGAAACGCTCAGTTTGGCAAACACAGCTTGAGACGCCCATGGGAGCTTGGAGACATCACAATTTGAAGTAAAATAAGCTGTTTAGTGAATTTTCAACTGATTTCCAGCAAAAGTCCACACTCTGTACAGCCTGTGTCAGCGTTGGTCGATTTGGGCAGATCTGGCCGTGGGATGCCTAATTTGGCAAACGCAGCGTGGGGAGCTTGGAGACATCACAATTTGAAGTAAAATAAGCTGTTTGGTGAATTTTCAACTGATTTCCAGCAAAAGTCCACACTCTGTACAGCCTTTGGCAAATTTGGGAAACGCAGAGGAGCTTAGAAACATCACAATTTGAAGTAAAATAAGCTGTTTGGTGAATTTTCAACTGATTTCAAGCAAAGTCCACACTCTGTACAGCCTGTGTCAGCGTTGGTCGATTTGGGCAGATCTGGCCGAGAAACGCTCAGTTTGGCAAACGCAGCGTGGGACGCCCATGGGAGCTTGGAGACATCACAATTTGAAGTAGAATAAGCTGTTTGGTGAATTTTCGAAGGATTTCCAGCAAAAGTCCACACAGCCGGTGTCAGCGTTGGTCGATTTGGGCAGATCTGGCCGAGAAACGCTCAGTTTGGCAAACGCAGCGTGGGACGCCCATGGGAGCTTGGAGACATCACAATTTGAAGTAAAATAAGCTGTTTGGTGAATTTTCAACTGATTTCCAGCAAAAGTCCACACTCTGTACAGCCTGTGTCAGCGTTGGTCGATTTGGGCAGATCTGGCCGAGAAACGCTCAGTTTGGCAAACGCAGCGTGGGACGCCCATGGGAGCTTGGAGACATCACAATTTGAAGTAAAATAAGCTGTTTGGTGAATTTTCAACTGATTTCCAGCAAAGGTCCACACTCTATACAGCCTGTGTCTGTGTTGGTCGATTTTGGCAGATCTGGCCTTGGGAGGCCTAATTTGGCAAACGCAGCTAGAGGAGCTTAGAAACATCACAATTTGAAGTAAAATAAGCTGTTTGGTTAATTTTCAACTGATTTCCAGCAAAAGTCCACACTCTGTACAGCCTGTGTCAGCGTTGGTCGATTTGGGCAGATCTGGCCGTTGGAGGCCTAATTTGGCAAACGCAGTGTGGGGAGCTTGGAGACATCACAATTTGAAGTAAAATAAGCTGTTTGGTGAATTTTCAACTGATTTCCAGCAATAGTCCACACTCTGTACAGCCTGTGTCTGCGTTGGTCTATTTGGGCAGATCTGGCCGTGGGAGGCCTAATTTGGCAAACGCAGCGTGGGGAGCTTGGAGACATCACAATTTGAAGTAAAATAAGCTGTTTGGTGAATTTTCAACTGATTTCAAGCAAAAGTCCACACTCTGTACAGCCTGTGTCAGTGTTGGTCGATTTGGGCAGATCTGGCCGAGAAACGCTCAGTTTGGTAAACGCAGCCTGGGACGCCAATGGGAGCTTGGAGACATCACAATTTGAAGTAGAATAAGCTGTTTGGTGAATTTTCAACTGATTTCCAGCAAAAGTCCACACTCTGTACAGCCTGTGTCAGCGTTGGTCGATTTGGGCAGAAATTCATCCACCTCCATATTGCTCCCTCGTTCCGCTCAATCCATTGCTCCATCTCTCCTCTTTACCTCCTCCTCTCCTTGCCACTCTTGCTTCATTTGGCTCACGATGAGGTGTCACCGCTCTGCCCTTGAGTGCGCGAGAAAAAAAAAGTGTTTGTGTCTGTGTGTGTGCATGCTGGCGTGTGTGCAATGTGATTGCCTGTTCATACTTGGTGAGTATGTTCTGTGTGTGTGTATGGGTGTGTGTGCGGCCCTGCTTGGCCTGTAGAAGTGACAGACATCGGGATTGTGCCAAGGGGCTGAGGGACAGGAAAGCAGATACAGTGAGCAGATAAATGCACTGTGCAGTTATAGGATAATGTAAAGATTCTTGGCTTTACTGCAGGTGCTGTTTTAAATCATTAAAACTGTCATTAGAAAATGAAGTGCCCGAGTCTGGACCTTGACTGAATCATCATCTCAATTTTGACCACATTTGAATATAATGAACACTGCCGTGCTGATTTGGCTAAACCACAGTACGTAGACTCCTGGATGGACGACGTCCTTGTCTGTTGTTGACTTTCACTTTTCACCGATTGCATAGACTCTGACTGGGATAGGCATTTGGTCTGTAGCTGCACAGCGGGAGTCCTGCAGACCTAGAGTCCTGCAGACCTAGACGCGTGGCCCTATTTGGACCACGCTGAACACGCTGATGTGTACGACCTTGCCTTCCCGAGATACTCCTCAAAGGGCCAGATCAGCATGTTGCTGAAAATGTCAAAGTGCCAACTCCACTTGTACACATGGGACAAAAATTAAAATGCTTCAATATGGGTAGCAATTGACTCCAAATGGCCTGAAATGTGCTCCTAAACATGTTCTGGGGGACGCTTTTGCCAAAAGCACTTAGTCAAATTTTCACTTTTCACCGATCGCATAGACTCTGACTGTGATAGGCATTTGGTCTGTACCTGCGCAGCGGGAGTCCTGCAGACCTAGAGTCCTATTTGGACCACACTGAACACGCTGATGTGTACGACCTTGCCTTCCCGAGATACTCCTCAAAGGGCCAGCTCAGCATGTTGCTGAAAATGTCAAAGTGCCAACTCCACTTGTACATATGGGACAAAAAATAAGGTGCTTCAATATGGGTACCAATCGACTCCAAATGGCCTGAAATGTGCTCCTAAACATGTTCTGGGGGACGTTTTTGCCAAAAGCACTTAGTCAAAATTTCACTTTTCACCGATCGCATAGACTCTGACTGGGATAGGCATTTGGGCTGTAGCTGCGCAGCGGGAGTCCTGCAGACCTAGAGTCCTGCAGACCTAGACGCGTGGCCCTATTTGGACCATGCTGAACACTCTGATGTGTGTCTCATCTCTCTATGACCTTGCCTTCCCGAGATACTCCTCAAAGGGCCAGCTCAGCATGTTGCTGAAAATGTCAAAGTGCCAACTCCACTTGTACATATGGAGCAGGACCGCCAGGTGGAGCAGGACCGCCAGGTGGAGCAGGACCGCCGGAAGCAGGACCGGCAGGAGGAGCAGGACCGCCAGATGGAGCAGGACCGCCAGATGGAGCAGGACCGCCGGAAGCAGGACCGCCAGGTGGAGCAGGACCGCCAAGAGGAGCAGGACCGCCAGATGGTGCAGGACCACCAGGTGGAGCAGGACCGCCAGGAGGAGCAGGACCGCCAGATGGAGCAGGACCGCCAGATGGAGCAGGACCGCCAGGTGGAGCAGGACCGCCGGAAGCAGGACCGCCGGATGGAGCAGGACCGCCAGGTAGAGCAGGACCGCCGGATGGAGCAGGACCGCCGGGACCAGGACCGCCGGATGGAGCAGGACCGCCAGGTGGAGCAGGACCGCCGGAAGCAGGACCGCCAGGTGGAGCAGGACCGCCAGGTAGAGCAGGACCGCCGGATGGAGCAGGACCGCCGGAAGCAGGACCGCCGGATGGAGCAGGACCGCCAGGTGTAGCAGGACCGCCAGGTGGAGCAGGACCGCCAGGTGGAGCAGGACCGCCGGATGGAGCAGGACCGCCAGGTAGAGCAGGACCACCGGAAGCAGGACCGCCGGATGGAGCAGGACCGCCAGGTGGAACAGGACCGCCATGTAGAGCAGGACCGCCGGAAGCAGGACCGCCGGATGGAGCAGGACCGCCAGGTGGAACAGGACCGCCAAGAGGAGCAGGACCGCCAGATGGAGCAGGACCACCAGGTGGAGCAGGACCGCCAGATGGAGCAGGACCGCCAGATGGAGCAGGACCGCCAGGTGGAGCAGGACCGCCAGGTAGAGCAGGACCGCCGGATGGAGCAGGACCGCCGGAAGCAGGACCGCCGGATGGAGCAGGACCGCCAGGTGGAGCAGGACCGCCGGAAGCAGGACCGCCAGGTGGAGCAGGACCGCCAGGTAGAGCAGGACCGCCGGAAGCAGGACCGCCGGATGGAGCAGGACCGCCAGGTGGAACAGGACCGCCAGGTAGAGCAGGACCGCCGGAAGCAGGACTGCCAGGTGGAGCAGGACCGCCGGAAGCAGGACCGCCGGATGGAGCAGGACCGCCAGGTGGAACAGGACCGCCAGGTAGAGCAGGACCGCCGGAAGCAGGAGCGCCGGATGGAGCAGGACCGCCAGGTAGAGCAGGACCACCGGATGGAGCAGGACCGCCAGGTGGAACAGGACTGCCAGGTAGAGCAGGACCGCCGGAAGCAGGACCGCCGGATGGAGCAGGACCGCCAGGTGGAACAGGACCGCCAGGTGGAACAGGACCGCCAGGTAGAGCAGGACCGCCGGAAGCAGGAGTGCCGGATGGAGCAGGACCGCCAGGTAGAGCAGGACCACCGGATGGAGCAGGACCGCCAGGTGGAACAGGACTGCCAGGTAGAGCAGGACCGCCGGAAGCAGGACCGCCGGATGGAGCAGGACCACCAAGTGGTGATGGTGAGGGAGAAGAGGCTATATTAAACCTCTTGTAAAACTGGTTAAACTCATTTCCTCCAGGGAGAGTAGAGTGTCACCGCCATATGGAGCAGGACCGCCAGGTGGAGCAGGACCGCCAGGTGGAGCAGGACCGCCGGAAGCAGGACCGCCAGGTGGAGCAGGACCGCCGGAAGCAGGACCGCCAGGTGGAGCAGGACCGCCGGAAGCAGGACCGCCAGGAGGAGCAGGACCGCCAGATGGAGCAGGACCGCCAGATGGAGCAGGACCGCCAGGAGGAGCAGGACCGCCGGATGGAGCAGGACCGCCAGGTAGAGCAGGACCGCCGGAAGCAGGACCGCCGGATGGAGCAGGACCGCCAGGTAGAGCAGGACCGCCGGAAGCAGGACCGCCGGATGGAGCAGGGCCGCCAGGTAGAGCAGGGCCGCCAGGTAGAGCAGGACCGCCGGAAGCAGGACCGCCGGATGGAGCAGGACCGCCAGGTAGAGCAGGACCACCGGATGGAGCAGGACCGCCAGGTGGAACAGAACTGCCAGGTAGAGCAGGACCGCCGGAAGCAGGACCGCCGGATGGAGCAGGACCACCAAGTGGTGATGGTGAGGGAGAAGAGGCTATATTAAACCTCTTGTAAAACTGGTTAAACTCATTTGCCAGGTCAACATCTCCCTCAGGCTGCCTATTTCTCTCCTTGTATCCAGTGATGGTCCTCATTCCTCTCCAGACCTCCCTGATGTTATTATTTTTTTAGTTTGCTCTCCAGCTTTTTCTTGTAGTCTCTCTTTGCTTGCCTTAGTCTCACTTTCAGTTCCTGCTGTGCTGTCTTAATCAAGACTGAGTCACCAATCTTAAAAGCCTCCTTCTTCTTATTTAGGAAGCTTTTGATGTCACATGTGATCCACGGTTTATTGTTAGTGAAGCAACGAACTGTTCTGACCGGCAACACCACATCCCTGCAGAAGTTTATATAGACAGTGACACACTCTGCCATCTCATCAGTGTCAGTGAATGTGTTGTTAGGTGTCTGCGAGTGTAGCAGAACATTCCAGTCTGTAGACTCAAAGCAGTATCTGGAATCACTGCTTTTGTGAAGCCCAGACTTTCGTATACCCATTTCAAGCACCACAACAGTTTGTTCTCATGATTGTGAAGAGACTAATTTTTTCATGTCTTCACCCAGGATTTACTCAGTGCAATTTTACTGATTGTTGTGCAAGTTGTGTATCTCAGGGTCAGAGGGGACATAGAGATACACTGTTATGTTATCGTTATGATCATTATGATCATTGTTGGGGGGGCGCCTGAGAGTAATCTCGCCTAGGGCACCAAAATGGCTAGAGCCGGCCCTGGTGGCAAGGCAGTGGCTCTGTAAGCTTCTTTTACATTGGCATACAGCAAGTCAAGGGTTTTGTTTTTTCTGGTAGCACATTTAACAAACTGTGTGAGTCAGGTGGGAGGAGAGGATAACATGGTTGAAGTCCCCTGATATTATAATAAGTGCCTCGGGATGTTTTGTCTGTATCCTAGCAACCATTTCATGCAGTATTTCACATGGAACATCAGCTGTTGCCTTGGGAGGGATGTACACAAGTATTGTTATGATATGACTGAATTCTCTTGGTACATAATATGGCCGCATTCCAACAGCCAATAATTCAATATCTGGACAACACATCTTCTCTTTGATAGTAATATGTGCAGGATTACACCATCTCTGGTTCACAAATAAGGAAAAAAGCTCTTCACTTGAGAAAACTCTTCTCTTCACAGAAGAAATATCCATCAGTAATTGAAAAAATATGATAAAATACAACAAAAACAAAGTAAGAAACTCAGAGCTACCAGACTTTGCTGCTCCCAGTTGAAGTGCATTCTAGAATAGAATATGGGTACCAATCGACTCCAAATGGCCTGAAATGTGCTCCTAAACAGGTTCTGGAGGACGCTTTTGCCAAAAGCACTTAGTCAAATTTCACTTTTCACCGATCGCATAGACTCTGACTGGGATAGGCATTTGGTTTGTAGCTGCGCAGCGGGAGTCCTGCAGACTTAGACGCATGATCCATCTGCCCTATTTGGTCCACGCTGAACAAGCTGATGTGTGTCTCATCTCTCTACGACCTTGCCTTCCCGAGATACTCCTCAAAGGGCCAGCTCAGCATGTTGCTGAAAATGTCAAAGTGCCAACTCCACTCCTACATATGGGACAAAAGATAAGGTGCGTCAATATGGGTACCAATTGACTCCAAATGGCCTGAAATGTGCTCCTAAACATGTTCTGGGGGACACTTTTGCCAAAAGCACTTGGTCAAATTTTCACTTTTCACCGCTCACATATACTCTGACTGAGATAAGCATTTGGTCTGTAGCTGCACAGCGAGAGTCCTACAGACATAGAAGCGTGATCCATCTGCCCTATTTGGACCACGCTGAACACGCTGATGTGTGTCTCATCTCTCTACGACCTTGCCTTCCTGAGATACTCCTCAAAGGGCCAGCTCAGCATGTTGCTGAAAATGTCAAAGTGCCAACTCCACTCCTACATATGGGACAAAAAATAAGGTGCTTCAATATGGGTACCAATCGACTGCAAATGGCCTGAAATGTGCTCCTAAACATGTTCTGGGGGACGCTTTTGCCAAAAGCACTTAGTCAAATTTTCACTTTTCACCGATTGCATAGACTTTGACTGGGATAGGCATTTTCTCTGTAGCTGCGCATCGGGAGTCCTGCAGACCTAGACGCGTGGCCCTATTTGGACCACGCTGAACACGCTGATGTGTCTCATCTCTCTACGACCTTGCCTTCCCGAGATACTCCTCAAAGGGCCAGCTCAGCATGTTGCTGAAAATGTCAAAGTGCCAACTCCACTCCTACATATGGGACAAAAAATAAGGTGCTTCAATATGGGTACCAATCGACTGCAAATGGCCTGAAATGTGCTCCTAAACATGTTCTGGGGGACGCTTTTGCCAAAAGCACTTAGTCAAAAATTCACTTTTCACCGATCGCATAGACTCTGACTGGGATAGGCATTTGGTTTGTAGCTCCGCAGCGGGAGTCCTGCAGACTTAGACGCGTGATCCATCTGCCCTATTTGGTCCACGCTGATGTGTGTCTCATCTCTCTACGACCTTGCCTTCCCGAGATACTCCGATCGCATAGACTCTGACTGGGATAGGCATTTGGTTTGTAGCTGCGCAGCGGGAGTCCTGCAGACCTAGACGCGTGATCCATCTGCCCTATTTGGACCACGCTGAACAACGCTGATGTGTATCTCATCTCTCTAAGACCTTGCCTTCCCGAGATACTCCTCAAAGGGCCAGCTCAGCATGTTGCTGAAAATGTCAAAGTGCCAGCTCCACTTGTACATATGGGACAAAAAATAAGGTGCTTCAATATGGGTACCAATCGACTCCAAATGGCCTGAAATGTGCTCCTAAACATGTTCTGGGGGATGCTTTTGCCAAAAGCACTTAGTCAAATTTTCACTTTTCACCGATTGCATAGACTTTGACTGGGATAGGCATTTTCTCTGTAGCTGCGCATCGGGAGTCCTGCAGACCTAGACGCGTGGCCCTATTTGGACCACGCTGAACACGCTGATGTGTCTCATCTCTCTACGACCTTGCCTTCCCGAGATACTCCTCAAAGGGCCAGCTCAGCATGTTGCTGAAAATGTCAAAGTGCCAACTCCACTCCTACATATGGGACAAAAAATAAGGTGCTTCAATATGGGTACCAATCGACTGCAAATGGCCTGAAATGTGCTCCTAAACATGTTCTGGGGGACGCTTTTGCCAAAAGCACTTAGTCAAAAATTCACTTTTCACCGATCGCATAGACTCTGACTGGGATAGGCATTTGGTTTGTAGCTCCGCAGCGGGAGTCCTGCAGACTTAGACGCGTGATCCATCTGCCCTATTTGGTCCACGCTGATGTGTGTCTCATCTCTCTACGACCTTGCCTTCCCGAGATACTCCGATCGCATAGACTCTGACTGGGATAGGCATTTGGTTTGTAGCTGCGCAGCGGGAGTCCTGCAGACCTAGACGCGTGATCCATCTGCCCTATTTGGACCACGCTGAACAACGCTGATGTGTATCTCATCTCTCTAAGACCTTGCCTTCCCGAGATACTCCTCAAAGGGCCAGCTCAGCATGTTGCTGAAAATGTCAAAGTGCCAGCTCCACTTGTACATATGGGACAAAAAATAAGGTGCTTCAATATGGGTACCAATCGACTCCAAATGGCCTGAAATGTGCTCCTAAACATGTTCTGGGGGATGCTTTTGCCAAAAGCACTTAGTCAAATTTTCACTTTTCACCGATCGCATAGACTCTGACTGGGATAGGCATTTTATCTGTAGCTGCGCAGCGGGAGTCCTGCAGACCTAGAGTCCTGCAGACCTAGACGCGTGGCCCTATTTGGACCACGCTGAACACGCTGATGTGTGTCTCATCTCTCTACGACCTTGCCTTCCCGAGATACTCCTCAAAGGGCCAGCTCAGCATGTTGCTGAAAATGTCAAAGTGCTGTGGTGGCAAAAAATGTTGTTCCTTCTATAAAGTATTTAAAAAAGGATGACTGAACACGTCAGCTGTCTTTCTTGAGTTTTAATAAAAGGCATTCATGAATGGAGACATACACACAACCGAACAGGAGTACAGTCAGTGAGTGAGTGGCCAAAGACGTTCTCAGGGCGCTATCTTTATAGTTCCCAAAACACATTGAACAGCAGACAAAATATATGGCACTGGTAGCTTTCCCTGGCTTCACCGCCAGGACACAACTCCCCTTGTAAATTAACACAGAGCACTGGTCTGACCTTTAACCTGCTCTGTGTGGATTCAGTGATTTGTGTCTGGTGCATGTCATACAGGTATCAGGAAAGTATTAGCTGAGTACCACTTTCCACAAAGTGAAAGGAAGTTCACTTAATTAACATGGTTATACAACCCTTGTAAAGCATACAATGGGTTACACCAAAATTTCCCATTACATTCCACCCTTTTTAGCATTTTAATGCTAAACCATAATAATAGGACATTTTGTAATTATCTACCCCATGTTCTCTGTTTCCCTGCCCCGCACCAGCCAAACACTAGCGCACCCAGTCTCCAACTTGGGCCCCGGGCAGAGAAACACAGTTCACAGGAACAGAGGAGCCAAAATCCCCCCCTCACTTGACAAGAGGGGGGCAAAAGACTCATCCGTCTAGCTGCACTCAACCTAAGAAAGGGGAAAAACCTCTGATATAATGAGGAAAAAATCCCATATTTTACTACATAACTAAACTACTTCAAATAATATGTGGAAAGGTAAATCAAAGTAACAAATGGTATGATTAGAAAAGATATAAAGTTGGGGCGGTGTTTAGCTCAGTTGGTAGAGCACCCGCCCCATGTGTTGAGGCTATAGTCCTCGCTGCAGGCGGCCCCGGTTCGAGTCCCGCGTCGGACGGCCCTATCCTGCATGTCATTCCCCCCATCTCTGCCTCCCATTTCCTGTCACACTCTCAACTGTCCTATCGAATAAAGGCATGAAAAGCCAAAAAATATACTTTAAAAAAAAAAAAAAGAAAAGATATAAAGTTATCAAAAGGTATAAAACTGAAGTGTTTTGGAAACCACCCCTGTAGTATTGACGTAGTCATATCAAAACAGGAAAAAGCAGAAACACTATCATGAAAAAAAAAATCATCACTTCAAAGGAATCATATTCATTGACAAAATCTCACTGTAAAACATAAGCAAAACATCAAAAATCACACATCTAGCAATGCATGAGAATCAACCATGGTGTTCTATGATTAACCTAACTGAAACATTTAAGAAATCAGCTTTATTGCTTAACATCACTCAATGCAGAGAAAAGATATAAATGAATAACTGAAAATATGAAAAACTTAAAGGAGCTCATCCTGATCCCCATACGGGGGAACCCACTCCTCTTCCATCTCTTCCATCTGCACAAACCGTTCAGTGGCAGATGAGATCTTTGACGTCACCAATGATCTGACTAGTAGCACAACACAACACAGGACAACACTCAGACCTACAAGGACAGCCAGGACCGGGGCAAACAGATGCAACAGTGTAGTTTGCCACCCGTTAGGTGGAGCCCAAGACCACCAACCATTACCTGCGTTCTCTTCCGTGTCTCGGCTCTTCTGCAAATGCAACAAGTCATTCAGGTGTGCAACAACATGGGTCATATTATCAGATATGTCAGGAATATAAGTACAGCAATCAGTACCCACAACATGACAGACCCCCCCTTGGTTTGCTAACACGTCCATGGCCACCCTGTTCTGCAGAGCCACATTGCTGAGGCCCTGCACGGCCGGTGTGAGTGTCCCAAAACCTGTGTCCACTGTGCCAATGAGATCTTCCAAGTCCAGAGCAATGTCATTGATCTTAAATGCATTGTTCGTTGCACCATAGCCAGGCAGGAGAGCACCAAAAATCTTCTCCACAGTGCTGACTCGGTCATGCACTGTGTCAGTGCCTCTCCTGGCCCGGTGTGGTGGGTAGTAGTGGTCGTAGTTAGTGTGGAAGTGATTCAGGTCAGGCATAATCCTGACAGCTGGTAACAGTTTAGCTAAATAGCATGTTCCACACCAAACAGGTCGCAAAGCCTGATAGACCCCCTCCTACACTCCCCTGGAAACATTCCAGGAGCGAACGCTTGGCCCCTTGTAATTCACAACACTCATGTTGATCTTCAGCAGCTCCTCTGTGAGGTTGTGAACCACGCGCTCTGGGCCGTGGTCTCCCTGGGTGAAAGCAATCATTGCCCCTAAAGTTTCAGAAACATTTAGAGGATAGGATTGCAGTGGCAATGAATTACCCATTTCATGTGGCAGGGCAGCGCAGACGTAGCAACTCTCGTTGGTCAGCTTCCTCGCCGCAGCTGTCATCACTGGCGTGTATCCAACGTTGTCCTCCAGTCTCGATGTTGTGTTACCTGTGGTAACAGCAGATCTCCTCACCAGCCGGTGAGGTGTGTGTTGTAGGTGTAGATTCGTGATCTGGGTGAGGTGAATCCGTCATGCTGTTGTTGCTCGTCCCGCGGTTGTAGATCACTTTCAGTAACAGCACCGACAGCCCCGCTGTGATGGAGATGACCAGCCGGAAGCTGGTCGCCACCCATAGGCCGCACCCGAGCTGCTTACAGGGATGTCATGGACATTCACCAGAATGTAGTCGCCTGACCTGAGGTCGCACAGCTTTGTCTCTGCTGGCTCCTGCAGGGCAACCTTCACCTGTTGGTAAAATTTACTTACAAAAAAACAAACAACAAGGAAAAGCAAACAACAACTAGAATGCACCATACCATATCATTCATCCTCACACTGGCCAGTGATTTCATACATACTTCAATCATTCAATCATTTCCCCTTTTGACACGTGGTTCAACCCATGTGTCAACTTCACACACTGTGGAGAAAACATAAACAAGGGAAACAGCACAGACTGTTGTTCCCTGGTTTCCCACACGGCCCTCTCTTCCCAGAGAGGCTCGTATCAACAAGTTGGCTATCTCAGCGGTAGCCACAACTGTGGGGATGGAATGGGGGGTGTTAGAGAAAAAAAACAACGGACATTAATTCGTGAGACAAAAGTAGCCTTGAAGCTGCGACTGCAGCTGCATCTGTCCTGGGAACACCTAGAGAGAAAATGTCAATGGTGTTAATGCGAACTTTCGCACAGCAATTTGTTATGTCGGTACCAGCAGTTCAACCAAAAAATAAAAAATAAAAACACCAATTAATGCTGATCATTTAGGTTTTCCTGTTGAAGTCGTCTCCATTCACCCAAATATGTCCAACATCCTGAAAATTAACAATCTACAAAAAAATACTGAGTAGAGTATCCTTTATCTCTGGCCTGTGGGAGCAAACAGACATTATGATGGCCACATGGTCATGTGGCTTTCCGTCTTCAACTGTTGGCAGGAGAGAAACAGGGTTAAAACAGTACTTGTCAGAAGTCATAATCCCACCCTTCTCGTCAACAGTTATGGTCAAAATTCATGAGCAGTCAGGTAGTCCAAGTTTCGGAGGTTTTTATACTACTACCTTAAAGTCACTGAAAAACTTTTGTCAGCCTCCACAGTCGTCAGTGTCACATCTAAGTGACAGGGTCTGAGCTTTTAGGCCTTTCCCATGAGCACTTGCTGCTAATGGTGCCTAAATTACTGCACAATGAGCAACCCATTGTCTGCTTGCTTGCCATGGCCAAAAAAAAATCATAATACCTGTTTCTTTAAAAGGTTTGGAGATTTTCCGAATTGAAATGTTCTTCTTGAATGAGAGGGATTTTCCCTCTGCTGAGATCACGTGACCCAAAATGTGACCTCTGTGGCATCAAACTGCAGTTTGGACAGGCTGGCCTAGTGCCCCTGTACAGCCAGGTGGGTGAAAAGAGCCAGAGCAGCTTTAATGCATCTCTCTCTGGTCTCACATGCAATCCAAATACCATCAACATTCTGCAACAAAAAAAAAACGCTCCCCTCTGGCCGCTCCAGAGTCTCCAGTCTGTCCCTCAGAGCAAAGTTATGAATCGTTGAAGATTCACACTAACCCTCACGCAAAACGAGCGAACGCATACAGCGTCTCACCAAAACAACAAGGCAAAACCAAAATTGACTGTCAAACTACATAAAAGCGTTTGAAAAATCAACAACAAAAAAAATCATTTACTATTTGTTGGAATTCAAAACAAAATAGTGTACGGATTCTGTACCATCGGCGCCCTGGCCTGCACAGCAACATTTACAGCCTGCAGGTCTTGCACAAATCTCCACTCCGCAGGCTCGCCCTCAGGTCGAATCTTATGCACCAGAAAAAATGGGGGTTCTCACTGGAGAACCAGCACATGGCACAATCACACCAGCTTTCAACAAAGCATCATACACAGGCCTGATGCCTTCAACTGCTTCATGTCTGAGAGGATTATGGTTACAACAGGGACAAAACAGTGTGATTTAATTGTTATAACAACAGGCTCATCATTTTTTTTTTTTTAAATCAGAAACGTCGTGCTTACTTTTGCCCAGAGATGACTGAGGATATCTTTTAATTCTGAGATCTCTTCAACAGACTTAAACAGTTTCTTGTCAATGTGAAAATTGGGATAGTCAAAAAAAAATATGATCTCATCCTCAACTTCAACATCTTTATTCAACAATGTGCAATTTGCCCTCAGGACTTCTTTAAAGTGCACCTGAGGATCTGCTGTAGCCTTCTAGTTTGAGGAAGCATTTAGCTTCTGTACCCAATTATCCAAGTTTGTACATGCAGGATTCACCAATGAGATGTGTGGTTCAGATTGTTGAGGCAATATATTTAACATTATCTCAGAATAACCTATTTGAATTCAAACAATCCCCGCCTAGCATTATTTCATCAGTGATACTCTTACTGTCATAATAGGAGTGTATGTGTGTACTGCAGCGCGGGCATGTGACGTCAATGTGTGTGTGTGCTCAGAGCTGCAGCACAACAGAGCAGGGGGAGAGTTACTTTCCCCCGTAGCATGATTTGTGTGTCGGGGTGGTCGAAAAACATTGATAGTTTTCTACCCTTATGTCACTTATACCCCATCTAGTGTACAAATCAAAGATAAACCTAACAAACAAATAAAATCATTTTTCATCAATTTAAAACTGGACTTCTGTCAAAGTTAAACAATGAGTGTTTGAAATTTTTCCCAAATTAGGATCAAATGCATTTTAGTGGAGCTGTGTATCTTAAAAAAAATCTAAGAAAAATTTCCCACCCACACCAACTGTCTACTAATACGTGTCACTGAATTTAAGCTATTTCTCACGAAATTCACAGCCTGCTTAACTAGAATTAGTGTCAGTATCAGTGTTACGGCATGCAGCATGTGTCTGTGTATCAGTGTGTGTGTTAGTGTAGGTGCTCTCACGTGTTTTCAATGCGCTCCCAGCTGCCGGCCCAGTGTCTCCACCAGATCCGTCCTGACTCCCGCTCCCACCATCTAGTCAATCCTCTGCTTCCATGGGTGTGCGGCAGTTCCGTGCCCAATGTCCTTTCTTCCCGCAACGAAAACAACAGTCTCTGTCTCCACCACCTCGGCCCACTGCTCCGCGTCTGCGGCCACGGCCTCTGTTTTGCCATCTGCGTCTGCGGTATTCGCGGTTGCGTTCATTGTCTGCAGCCAGCGAAGCCATGATTTTACTTGCTTTTTTATCTGCTGCCCTTTTCTCAGCCCTCAACTTTGTCTCCTTGGCCTTTTTAAAGTCCACTGTCCATGGCCTCAGGTACACAAGTTGTACTTGCCCATCTCCCGCGGCCACTTCAATCATGGGGGCTGTCATGTGTCCCTCTGCTCCTGGTTCGGCCGTGGTCGAGTCTGTGATTTTCTTGAAACCCAGGCCCGACCGCGTTGCGGAGCTGAGGTTGTACGGTGGGGGACTCAGACTCAGGTTTCTGAGTGTTTCTTGTAGAGTTGCATATGTGTTTGCCAAATCTGGTGATGTGGTTAAAGATGCAGATGGAGATAGGGGCGATGAGTGGAGTTGTGGAAGCTGAGGTTGAGGGCCAGGTGCAGGCTGAATTTCAAGTGGAGGTGGAGGTTGGTGTTGCTGTGGCTGTCGAGGTGCAGGTGGTGCAGAGTCCAGGTCCGGATCCAGCTTCAGACACTGGGGCACGGTCCTGTTGGAGCCCTGGCTACGCTCTGCTTCATGCATCCACATGTCAAAAGCTTTCCAGTCTATCTCAATTTCCTTTTCTTTTTTATTTTTACTATTTAGTTGCTCTTCCGCCATTATCTGTAATCTCATGTGTAGGAACTCTAGCTGTTTAACGCTCAGGTTTCCTGTCTTTGGAAATTTTAATTCTCTGACCCACAGATCTAATTGGGCTAAGGCTTCCTTCCCATAGTTAGTCATCATGTACTTTACATTTGGGGCCTCATAATCTGGTCCCTCGGATGGATTACCCCCAGAGGGTTTACTATTCTCTGCTCCCATGATTATATTCTCTCAGACGTTTGCAATTTTATTTAAAAGAAATCAAATTTAGATTTTACTCTTTTACTCACTATTACTCCTTTAATAGTAATAAGAAAAATGTCACTATTAAATTATGATTTTGTTTTAAACAGACAAATTTAGGTTACTTTTCTTTAATTACTAATTAATTTACCATGACAATAGTACTACTAAATTTGGATTTTTATTTTATTTCCATTTAACAGATTCCAACTTTAATTTACTCTTATTTTTCCAGACAGTCAAAATTGTTAAGCCGACCTAAAACAGACAAACAAATATACTTCTAAGTCTAGTGGCCTCAAACCACAAGAATAAGGACTTGAACCTTATTTATTTTTTATTTTATTTTTTTTAATCTAGTGGACTCGAACCACTAGAATAAGGCCTTGAACCTTATTTTTTCCTTTTAATCTAGTGGACTTGAACCACTAGAATAAGGCCTTGAACCTTATTTTTTTCCTTTTAATCTAGTGGACTTGAACCACTAGAATAAGGCCTTGAACCTTATTTTTTCCTTTTAATCTAGTGGACTCGAACCACTAGAATAAGGCCTGCCCTCTCAAACACCGTATCTCATCCTTCCGCTGGGAGATATATGGTGCCCGGCACGTCTGCCGACTCTACTTTTAAATAGTAGGCAGAGAGGCAAACTTTGCGCAATTTGGCCTTTTTCTTTTTTCAAAACTCACCAGAAAGAAACAGCGAGGCGTTTTCCGTAGCCACCGAGTTCGTTGGACCCCAACAGTGAGAGGACTCCGTTTTCCCAGACGTCAGGCCCTCTTCTCAGCCTTCCTTTCTGGGGGAGTTCGAGGTTTTCCAAGGGCTTGGCCCCTGGAGTGCGCGTTCTAACACCCTCGGTCCAGAGGTCCCGGAATCCGCTCACGGATGAGGTCCCTTCGTGGTCGCCAGATTGTGGTGGCAAAAAATGTTGTTCCTTCTATAAAGTATTTAAAAAAGGATGACTGAACACGTCAGCTGTCTTTCTTGAGTTTTAATAAAAGGCATTCATGAATGGAGACACACACACAACCGAACAGGAGTACAGTCAGTGAGTGAGTGGCCGAAGACGTTCTCAGGGCGCTATCTTTATAGTTCCCAAAACACGTTGAACAGCAGACAAAATATATGGCACTGGTAGCTGTGCCTGGCTTCACCGCCAGGACACAACTCCCCTTGTAAATTAACACAGAGCACTGGTCTGACCTTTAACTTGCTCTGTGTGGATTCAGTGATTTGTGTCTGGTGCATGTCATACAGGTATCAGGAAAGTATTAGCTGAGTACCACTTTCCACAAAGTGAAAGAAAGTTCACTTAATTAACATGGTTATACAACCCTTGTAAAGCATACAATGGGTTACACCAAAATTTCCCATTACAGTGCCAACTCCACTTGTACATATGGGACAAAAAATAAGGTGCTTCAATATGGGTACCAATCGACTCCAAATGGCCTGAAATGTGCTCCTAAACATGTTCTGGGGGACGCTTTTGCCAAATTTTCACTTTTCACCGATCGCATAGACTCTGACTGGAATAGGCATTTGGTCTCTAGCTGCACAGCGGGAGTCCTGCAAACATAGGAGCGTGATCCATCTGCCCTATTTGGACCACGCTGAACACGCTGATGTGTGTCTCATCTCTCTACAACCTTGCCTTCCCGAGATACTCCTCAAAGGGCCAGCTCAGCATGTTGCTGAAAATGTCAAAGTGCCTTGTGAATGTGGCAGGTCGAGGGTTGCTCTGCTCCACGCCCACTCAATCAGCACCACCGGTGCTTGATTGCGCATTGGTGCCACCTGTTGAATTACTGCGCTCCCTCGGGGCGCACTCTCTCTCTGGCGTTCACCTGGAAGGGCTCTGTTTGGCGTGCTCCGGTGGTTTGCCGTGCTCCGGTTTGCTTGGTGTGTTTGGCGTGCTGCGTTTGTGGTCATTCTCAAGGTAAGTGTGGGTGCTGCTACTTTGTGCAACTTTATGGCACAGTATGGTGTGACAGCTGCCGTGATGTTGTCACTTTCAGTGTCGTTGGCCGTGCTGGTTGGGTTGCAGCATTGTGAGGAGTTGTTGTCACCGCAGACTGTGACTGGTTCTGGGGTGCTTAAGCTCTCTTCGTTCGGGTAAGTGTGCTCCCTTATTAATCTCTGTTGGCTGTAGTAGCCTTATGCTAAAAGCTGTTTGCCCTCTGCTCTCTGTCCTGCTGTAGCTGTTGAAGCCACAGCAGTTCCTCTGTTTCTCCTCCTGCACTCTGTGTGAGGCTGCACTGTACTGCCCAGTGACGTGCACCACAGCGGCTATCCAAACGTAAACCATTCACGGCCTCCAGCCCTGGTGCAGTCGCTCCGTCTTCTGCTCCGTCTTCTGCTCCGTCTTCTACGACGTCCTTTTCTCACAGTCCACTGTGAGCTCCCGTTGCGGCTGGTGTCCACGCAGCGGCGGATTCTCAGCCCCACCACAACTTTTGTTTTGATTAATTTAGTTTGTTCATTTGTTTGGGTTAATTATTTAATTTGTTACTTATTTGGGTTTGTTTATGGTTTGAATTATTTTGTTGCTTTTTGATTAGTTTCTTTGTGAGTTCGGTTCTTTGTGGGCCAGCTGTATAAAATATTTTTGTTTCTTGGTTAATTTATTTCCTTTTTTTTGAGTTAACAGTCTATCTTTAATTTGATTATTTAGTTACTTAGCTGTGGGGTTGTCAGTATAGACGGGCCTATCCCTACGCCTGGTCCCACCCACAGCTGAATTGTTGTTTCTTTTCAAGTAAATTATTTTTGATTATTTGTATTTAGGTTAAAATATTTCTCTTTTCTGTTGGTGTGCGTGGGTGTGAGTGTTGTGCGTGTGTGTGGTTTAGTATAGACCTTCTGTTTTAATCTTTGCTGCCTGTACAGTCGAACCTTTGAGTGTCCCTCCGCATAATTTTCTTTTCTTTTCTTTTCAGGACAGGAGTTGGTGCAGTGTGCGGCAGACTTCCCTGGTGGTGGTCCCATCTCACATCCCTTATTTGTTTTGCTGTGGCACGTGGTGATTTGGTTTGTAGTATTTCTTTTTGTGGTTTGATTTGTTTTAGTCTGCCCGCCTCACTAACCTTAATCCTGTTCCTGTTTTGTTTAGTTCTGTTTACTGCGAAATAGCCGACACTCAGGTTGTAAAAGACATATGTGCTCATTTTTACCCTAGTAAATTATTGTTAAATAAAAACAATTGTATTTTTGGAAGTCCGTCTCTTGTCCTCTCTATAAATTGGTGTAACGAATCTGTGTGACCTACTGTAGTAGCCCCAGTACAGGGTTTGAGTGTATTTCCTGGGGCGCAATTCCCCAGGTGGCGTTGTTGGACAACTTCCCCCTTCCCCCACGTTCCGCCACATACATATGGGACAAAAGATAAGGTGTGTCAATATGGGTACCAATCAGAGATGTTCACAAGTCTTTTTTTTGCAAGTCCAAGTCAAGTCTCAAGTCTTTGGTCACGAGTCCAAGTCAAGTCTCAAGTCTTTGAGGGGTGAGACTTCATCAAGTCTCAAGTCTTTGGTCACGAGTCCAAGTCAAGTCTCAAGTCTCTAAAAAATAAAAGTCAACTGTCTCTTCTGGTTGTAATGACCCTTCTATCATCTGCTGCTATCCGGTCTACTAAGGAGGATACTGCACAGAGATTCAAAGCATTTACTGTATTATTATCACTCCTTTATCTATACAGTATTGATTAGTTGTTTATTATATGATCACTTTAAACAGGATATTGCAATGCAATATGAAGAAAACACACAATGAAAGCTTTCCTTTAAAGGAAACTGTATTCTGAGTCAAGAAAGAATCAAGGCTGCTCTGCCCTCTGCACTGGCCTTTTCTCTTTTTTTTGCTTTGTTGAATTCAGAAAACCCAGATGAACAACATGGAAAATGATTTAGGCTGTTAATTAGGTCATTAGATCTGGATGGTATAGCTCACATCTTTATGTGCAGCAAAACCTTTCTGGAACCGCATGTTTCTGAGAGAAGAACTGGTTGTTATTATTTTTTTAATTAGCTCCGTCAACTCATGGGGGCGTGTCGACGCATCCAGACTTCCATACGGGCCTTCAGTCATATTTCGCAGCAAATAAATAAATAAACAGGAGGATTTAGCCTAGAGTAGCCTGATATGTGGCAGTTATGCAGCAGCTAGTCCCCGTGAAGGAAGGTCTGACAACAAACGGACGTTGTACCTCACATGTAGGCTACGGACGGTGCCGCTATTAAAAAAAAAAAAAAAAGCCAGTTCACAGTCACCTGTCACTCACCCGCAGCAGCTGACTGCGCTGTCAGAGGAGCTCTGCTGTTCCTCTCTCTTTAGACACTGGTGTTTGGCTGCACTCTGTAGGAGTTCAATAGATCTAACCTCCATCTGAATAACGTTACCGGCCATGTGACGCTGCTCCGCTAGTGGTGCAAAAAAAAAAAGAAAAAAAGAAAAAGATCGTCGGTCGTCCTGTCAGGGGGGAGGCACGAGCCAAAAAAAATGATGATTGTTCACGAGTCTCAAAACACGAGTCCGAGTCGAGTCTGAAGTCTTTTGGGCACGAGTCCAAGTCAAGTCTGAAGTCTCTGTGGGTGCGACTTAAGTGCGACTCGAGTTCGAGTTGCAAACTCGAGTCCCCATCTCTGGTACCAATCGACTCCAAATGGCCTGAAATGTGCTCCTAAACATTTTCTGGGGGACACTTTTGCCAAAAGCACTTGATCAAATTTTCACTCTTCACCGATCACATATACTTTGACTGAGATAGGCATTTGGTCTGTAGCTGCACAGCGAGAGTCCTGCAGACATAGAAGCGTGATCCATCTGCCCTATTTGGACCACGCTGAACACGCTGATGTGTGTCTCATCTCTCTGCGACCTTGCCTTCCCGAGATACTCCTCAAAGGGCCAGCTCAGCATGTTGCTGAAAATGTCAAAGTGCCAACTCCACTCCTACATATGGGACAAAAAATAAGGTGCTTCAATATGGGTACCAATCGACTCCAAATGGCCTGAAATGTGCTCCTAAACATGTTCTGAGGGACGCTTTTGCCAAAAGCACTTAGTCAAAATTTCACTTTTCACCGATCGCATAGACTCTGACTGCGATAGGCATTTGGTTTGTAGCTGCGCAGCGGGAGTCCTGCAGACCTAGACGCGTGATCCATCTGCCCTATTTGGACCACGCTGAACACGCTGTTGTGTGTCTCATCTCTCTACGACCTTGCCTTCCCTAGATACTCCGATCGCATAGACTCTGACTGGAATAGGCATTTGGTTTGTAGCTGCGCAGCAGGAGTCCTGCAGACCTAGACGCGTGATCCATCTGCCCTATTTGGACCACGCTGAACACGCTGATGTGTATCTCATCTCTCTACGACCTTGCCTTCCCGAGATACTCCTCAAAGGGCCAGCTCAGCATGTTGCTGAAAATGTCAAAGTGCCAACTCCACTCCTACATATGGGACAAAAAATAAGGTGCTTCAATATTGGTACCAATCGACTCCAAATGGCCTGAAATGTGCTCCTAAACATGTTCTGGGGGACACTTTTGCCAAAAGCACTTGGTCAAATTTTCACTTTTCACCGATCACATATATAGTGACTCAAAACAGAAAACCGAGTCACTGAGAGGCTAAGTGAGGGAGCATTGCACTGCTGACTCGCTACACAAACAACAGAGCCATTTCCGTGTTTTCCGACTGAGTGCGTATTTATTTCCAACGTCAAACAAACAGACAAACAAGGCAAGGCACGGCAAGATGTTCAGGTACTCAGTTTGTAGTTAGATTAAGCAGTCAACAAAAAATACGCTCTCCCTACTCACCCCCTCTCCATGCAGCCGCCGCGGTAAACAGGTGAATATATGCCCATTCATTCAATCACTGCTCCTTGACCACACCCCCCCGTGACGTGCATGAAAGGTGCAAAACTGACAGCTGAGGCCAAACACAAACACAAACCCGACTATCTCAGCATATGGCACCAACAACATATACTCTGACTGAGATAGGCATTTGGTCTGTAGCTGCGCAGCGGGAGTCCTGCAGACTTAGACGCGTGATCCATCTGCCCTATTTGGTCCACGCTGAACACGCTGATGTGTGTCTCATCTCTCTACGACCTTACCTTCCCGAGATACTCCTCAAAGGGCCAGCTCAGCATGTTGCTGAAAATGTCAAAGTGCCAACTCCACTTGTACATATGGGACAAAAAATAAGGTGCTTCAATATGGGTACCAAAGTGTGCTCCTAAACATGTTCTAGGGGACGGTTTTGCCAAAAGCACTTAGTCAAATTTTCACTTTTCACCGATCGCATGGACTCTGACTGGGATATGCATTTGGTCTGTAGCGGCACAGCGGGAGTCCTGCAGACATAGAAGCGTGATCCATCTGCCCTATTTGGACCACGCTGAACACGCTGATGTGTGTCTCATCTCTCTACAACCTTGCCTTCCCGAGATACTCCTCAAAGGGCCAGCTCAGCATGTTGCTGAAAATGTCAAAGTGCCAGCTCCACTTGTACATATGGGACAAAAAATAAGGTGCTTCAATATGGGTACCAATCGACTCCAAATGGCCTGAAATGTGATCCTAAACATGTTCTGGGGGATGCTTTTGCCAAAAGCACTTAGTCAAATTTTCACTTTTCACCGATAGCATAGACTCTGACTGGGATAGGCATTTTGTCTGTAGCTGCGCAGCGGGAGTCCTGCAGACTTAGAGTCCTGCAGACCTAGACGCGTGGCCCTATTTGGACCACGCTGATGTGTGTCTCATCTCTCTACGACCTCCCCTTCCCGAGATACTCCTCAAAGGGCCAGCTCAGCATGTTGCTGAAAATGTCAAAGTGCCAGTTGCACTTGTACATATGGGACAAAAAATAAGGTGCTTCAATATGGGTACCAATCGACTCCAAATGGCCTGAAATGTGCTCCTAAACATGTTCTGGGGGATGCTTTTGCCAAAAGCACTTAGTCAAAATTTCACTTTTCATGGATCTCATAGACTCTGACTGCGATAGGCATTTGGTTTGTAGCTGCGCAGCGGGAGTCCTGCAGACCTAGACGCGTGATCCATCTGCCCTATTTGGACCACGCTGAACACGCTGTTGTGTGTCTCATCTCTCTACGACCTTGCCTTCCCGAGATACTCCGATCGCATAGACTGTGTCTGGGATAGGCATTTGGTTTGTAGCTGCGCAGCAGGAGTCCTGCAGACCTAGACGCGTGATCCATCTGCCCTATTTGGACCACGCTGAACACGCTGATGTGTATCTCATCTCTCTACGACCTTGCCTTCCCGAGATACTCCTCAAAGGGCCAGCTCAGCATGTTGCTGAAAATGTCAAAGTGCCAGCTCCACTTGTACATATGGGACAAAAAATAAGGTGCTTCAATATGGGTACCAATCGACTCCAAATGGCCTGAAATGTGCTCCTGAACATGTTCTGTGGGATGCTTTTGCCAAAAGCACTTAGTCAAATTTTCACTTTTCACCGATCGCATAGACTCTGACTGCGATAGGCATTTGGTTTGTAGCTGTGCAGCGGGAGTCCTGCAGACCTAGACGCGTGATCCATCTGCCCGACCACGCTATTTGGTTGTAGCTGCGCAGCAGAGTCTGCAGACCTGAACACGCTGATGTGTGTCTCATCTCTCTACGACCTTGCCTTCCCGAAATACTCCTCAAAGGGCCAGCTCAGCATGTTGCTGAAAATGTCAAAGTGCCAACTCCACTTGTACACATGGGACAAAAAATAAGGTGCTTCAATATGGGTACCAATCGACTCCAAATGGCCTGAAATGTGATCCTAAACATGTTCTGGGGGACGCTTTTGCCAAAAGCACTTAGTCAAATTTTCACTTTTCACCGATCGCATAGACTCTGACTGGGATAGGCATTTTGTCTGTAGCTGCGCAGCGGGAGTCCTGCAGACCTAGAGTCCTGCAGACCTAGACGCGTGGCCCTATTTGGACCACGCTGAACACGCTGATGTGTGTCTCATCTCTCTACGACCTTGCCTTCCTGAGATACTCCTCAAAGGGCCAGCTCAGCATGTTGCTGAAAATGTCAAAGTGCCAACTCCACTCCTACATATGGGACAAAAAATAACGTGCTTCAATATGGGTACCAATCGACTCCAAATGGCCTGAAATGTGATCCTAAACATGTTCTGGGGGACGCTTTTGCCAAAAGCACTTAGTCAAAATTTCACTTTTCACCGATCGCATAGACTCTGACTGGGATAGGCATTTGGTTTGTAGCTGCGCAGCGGGAGTCCTGCAGACATAGAAGCGTGATCCATCTGCCCTATTTGGACCACGCTGAACATGCTGATGTGTGTCTCATCTCTCTACGACCTTGCCTTCCCGAGATACTCCTCCGTGCCATCACCGATCGCATAGACTCTGACTGCGATAGGCATTTGGTTTGTAGCTGCGCAGCAGGAGTCCTGCAGACCTAGACGCGTGATCCATCTGCCCTATTTGGACCACGCTGAACACGCTGATGTGTATCTCATCTCTCTACGACCTTGCCTTCCCGAGATACTCCTCAAAGGGCCAGCTCAGCATGTTGCTGAAAAAGTGCCAGCTCCACTTGTACATATGGGACAAAAAATAAGGTGCTTCAATATGGGTACCAATCGACTCCAAATGGCCTGAAATGTGCTCCTGAACATGTTCTGTGGGATGCTTTTGCCAAAAGCACTTAGTCAAATTTTCACTTTTCACCGATCGCATAGACTCTGACTGCGATAGGCATTTGGTTTGTAGCTGCGCAGCGGGAGTCCTGTAGACCTAGACGCGTGATCCATCTGCCCTATTTGGACCACGCTGAACACGCTGTTGTGTGTCTCATCTCTCTACGACCTTGCCTTCCCGAGATACTCCGATCGCATAGACTCTGACTGGGATAGGCATTTGGTTTGTAGCTGCGCAGCAGGAGTCCTGCAGACCTAGACGCGTGATCCATCTGCCCTATTTGGACCACGCTGAACACGCTGATGTCTATCTCATCTCTCTACGACCTTGCCTTCCCGAAATACTCCTCAAAGGGCCAGCTCAGCATGTTGCTGAAAATGTCAAAGTGCCAACTCCACTCCTACATATGGGACAAAAAATAAGGTGCTTCAATATGGGTACCAATCGACTCCAAATGGCCTGAAATGTGATCCTAAACATGTTCTGGGGGACGCTTTTGCCAAAAGCACCTAGTCAAAATTTCACTTCTCACCGATCGCATAGAGTCTGACTGGGATAGGCATTTTGTCTGTAGCTGCGCAGCGGGAGTCCTGCAGACCTAGAGTCCTGCAGACCTAGACGCGTGGCCCTATTTGGACCACGCTGAACACGCTGATGTGTGTCTCATCTCTCTACGACCTTGCCTTCCTGAGATACTCCTCAAAGGGCCAGCTCAGCATGTTGCTGAAAATGTCAAAGTGCCAACTCCACTCCTACATATGTGACAAAAAATAAGGTGCTTCAATATGGGTACCAATCGACTCCAAATGGCCTAAAATGTGATCCTAAACATGTTCTGGGGGACGCTTTTGCCAAAAGCACCTAGTCAAAATTTCACTTTTCACCGATCGCATAGACTCTGACTGCGATAGGCATTTGGTTTGTAGCTGCGCAGCGGGAGTCCTGCAGACATAGAAGCGTGATCCATCTGCCCTATTTGGACCACGCTGAACATGCTGATGTGTGTCTCATCTCTCTACGACCTTGCCTTCCCGAGATACTCCGATCGCATAGACTCTGACTGGGATAGGCATTTGGTTTGTGGCTGCGCAGCAGGAGTCCTGCAGACATAGACGCGTGATCCATCTGCCCTATTTGGACCACGCTGAACACACTGATGTGTATGTCATCTCTCTACGACCTTGCCTTCCCGAGATACTCCTCAAAGGGCCAGCTCAGCATGTTGCTGAAAAAGTGCCAGCTCCACTTGTACATATGGGACAAAAAATAAGGTGCTTCAATATGGGTACCAATCGACTCCAAATGGCCTGAAATGTGCTCCTAAACATGTTCTGGGGGATGCTTTTGCCAAAAGCACTTAGTCAAATTTTCACTTTTCACCGATCGCATAGACTCTGACTGCGATAGGCATTTGGTTTGTAGCTGCGCAGCGGGAGTCCTGCAGACCCAGACGCGTGATCCATCTGCCCTATTTGGACCACGCTGAACACGCTGTTGTGTGTCTCATCTCTCTACGACCTTGCCTTCCCGAGATACTCCGATCGCATAGACTCTGACTGGGATAGGCATTTGGTTTGTAGCTGCGCAGCAGGAGTCCTGCAGACCTAGACGCGTGATCCATCTGCCCTATTTGGACCACGCTGAACACGCTGATGTGTATCTCATCTCTCTACGACCTTGCCTTCCCGAGATACTCCTCAAAGGGCCAGCTCAGCATGTTGCTGAAAATGTCAAAGTGCCAGCTCCACTTGTACATATGGGACAAAAAAAAGGTGCTTCAATATTGGTACCAATCGACTCCAAATGGCCTGAAATGTGCTCCTAAACATGTTCTGGGGGATGCTTTTGCCAAAAGCACTTAGTCAAATTTTCACTTTTCACCGATCGCATAGACTCTGACTGGGATAGGCATTTTGTCTGTAGCTGCGCAGCGGGAGTCCTGCAGACCTAGAGTCCTGCAGACCTAGACGCGTGGCCCTATTTGGACCACGCTGAACACGCTGATGTGTGTCTCATCTCTCTACGACCTTGCCTTCCCGAGATACTCCTCAAAGGGCCAGTGTGGTGTATTGAAGCATGAATAACAACTTAGTAGCTCACGGGACTTTTTACTGTGACAACGTGCTCAGCAGGAAGTACAACATTACAACAACGCTTCTTCTTCTCCTCACCTACATACATAGAGGGTTTTGTATATTTTAGTGGTGCCTCCTAGCGGCACTCAAATGTAACAGCGTTACAGAACACAACATCTCCTCTCCCTGTAAAACAATACTCTGGTTCAGTATTAAAATAAAAGAAGTGCGTCTGATCCCTACTAGGGAGACAGTTCTAACAGAGGTGATTCATTAATGCTAGAAATCAATGGCACAGAGCCTAATCTACTGTAATTACAGTGACACTCAGTTTAAATATATGAATCTGTAACACCTTGAACAGGATAACATAAAGGCAATTGCATGAATATATATGTGGCACTCTCATTTAACAAAACATACACCCACATTAACCAGATAGAGTAATAGGGAGGACTCTCATGAAATGTCAATAAACAACATAGTCCTGCTGCCACTTAGGCTTGACTCTAGAGCGTGCAGGGATTGGGGAACTGTGTGCAGGGGTCTGTGAGTGTGGTAGGGAGTCTGTGTGTCCATCACCAGTTCCAAGTGGAACGCGGGCCAGGTGAGTTGCATTCCACTTTTTTCCATCACTGAGTTGGAAGGTGTTTGGACCCACCTGCTTTTCCACTTGCACAGGTGGGGAGAATCTCGGGTGAGCTTTAGGTGTCGGGCGAGGAATCCTTATTCTCACCTTCTCTCCCTCCTGAAATGGAGGATCACGTGCGCCTCGCTTTGAATCTGTGTAGCGCTTCATCTTGTCTTGATTCCTCTCTACTGTGTCGCGTACTTTGTTAGGTGAAGGCGTCACAGTGGGAGGCAGAGGTAGAATGTCCAGCTTGGTGCGCATTTTACGGCCATAGAGCAGTTCATGGGGTGAAACAGATGTGGTGGCATGCGGTGTCGCCCGGTAAACCTGAAGCCAGGATAGCACAGCCTCTTTCCATGGCTGTGATTGCAAGATGGCTGTCTGCAGGCAGCCTCTCAGAGAGCGGTGGAATCTTTCAACGGCGCCATTAGCTGCAGGATAGTATACAGATGTTCGAATATGGCGCATGCTGTGTGAATCCATGAACTCAGCGAACTCAGCCGAGGTAAACTGAGGTCCGTTGTCGGTGACGATGGACTCAGGGTTGCCATGGCGACTGAAAGTGGACATCAGGAACTTTACAACATCTGCTGTCGTGGCACTTTGGGAGAAGGCAAGTTCAGGCCACTTTGTGTAATAGTCTGTTAGTGTTATGGCGTAACGGCAGGTAGGGGGAGCCGTTTCAAAGGGGCCTACTATATCAAGACCCAGTTTCTGCCACGGGCCCTCGGGAAGCTGGACAGGTTGCAGGGGAGCAGGATGAGTGGAGGCCGTTTTATCATTTGACTGGCAAGCAACGCAGGAGGCTATGCAGGTCTGAACCTCGGAGTCCATTTTCGGCCACCAATATAGATCTCTCAGGCGCTGTTTTGTACGTACAACTCCCTGATGACACTCATGAGCCAAAGCTATCAAGGTCTGGCGCACAGCAGATGGCACCAGGAGTCTCGAGCCTCTGAAAATGAAACTGTCTTTCACTGAGAGCTCCTCTCTCACCTTGTAGTAGGGGCTCATGTCCTGGTTCACTGTTCTGATGGAAGGAGGCCAGCCACGATGAATCTGTTCACGCAGGGCTGTCATTTCAGGGCATGAAGAGCAGGCAGCTTCGAAATCAGCCACCGGAAAAGCTCGCAGTGTGGAGGAGATCAGAGCCACTATTTCAGGCTCCACATCAGCAGATGGCTCGGCAGGCAGTGGCAAGGGGAGACGAGAAAGACAATCAGCAGTGTAGTTTTGAGACCCTGGGCGATACACCATGTCATAGTCAAAGCAAAGTAGGCGTGCTGACCAGCGTGCCACACGCATCCCAGCTCTGCCTATCCCCTTGGTGGTCAGCAAAGTGGTAAGTGCCTGGTGATCCGTGCGCAGGGTGAAACGATGGCCCCATAAATATGTCCGCCATTTTTCTGTAGCCCACACACATGCTAGTGCCTCCTTTTCAACTACTGAGTACTTGCGTTCTGTTGTAGTAAGTGTGCGGGATGCGAAAGCCACAGGTTTCTCGGTGCCATCAGGCTGTATTTGAGCAAACACCGCACCTAGACCATAGTCACTTGCATCTGTGGAGACAACTGAGCGGAATGTGGGGTCGTAGAGGGCAAGGGCCGGACTAGCTACCAGGAGCTTTTTAACCTCCTCAAAACTGCTTTGAGCAGCTTCAGTCCATGTGAATGATTCAGTCTCTTTGGCACACTCACGCATCGGGGCAACGACTGTAGCAAAGCCTGGCAAAAATTTTGAATACCAGGACGCAAGGCCTAAGAAAGACCTCAGAGTGCCTGCGTCGGAAGGGGGCGGGGCATTCCGGATTGCATCAATGTGTCCACGGTCAGGCAGAATCCCCCCCGCAGTGATGACATGACCAAGGAACCGTAGTGTAGTCTGCTTGAAATGGCACTTGTCGTCATTCAGGACTAACCCAGCCTCTTTTAGTTTGAGCAGGACAGTTCTGAGGCTGCGGTCGTGATCAGCAGGCGTGGTCCCATAAATGATCAGATCATCTAGGTAGTTTTGTACACCAGGTATGCCCTGTAGAATTGTCGCCATCATTTTTTGAAAAGCAGAAGGTGCTGACGCCAAGCCGTAGGGCACCCTGCAAAACCTGAAGAGACCCTCGTGTGTAATGAAGGCAGTGATGTCTCTACTGTCCTCATGGAGAGGCAGCTGATAGTAAGCATTTGCCAGATCAATCGTGGAAAATACCGTAGCTCCTCGCAGGTTGGCCAGCAGTTCATCGATGTGAGGCAGTGGGTAGCTGTCGATGACCACCGCCTTGTTTGGTTCCCGTAGATCAGCACACATCCGGATTCCACCACTTTTCTTAGCAGTGACCACGATGGGGGAAACCCAAGCAGAAGCATCGATCTTCTCTATGACACCAGCCTTTAGCAAGCGATCGAGCTCAGCAGAAACAGAGTCTCTGACTGCAAAAGGCAAACGCCGCAGCTTCTGACGCACTGGTGTGATGTTGAGGTCCAGCTTAACCTTATGCATAAAGTTCTTTACACATCCAATGTCAGGAGCAGTTGATGTTGCAGTGTTTGTAGACATCACCGATGTGGGCGGCATTGAGGCTGAGGTGAGGACAGTATCCCCTCTGATGCTCAGGTCCAGGGCAATGAATAAGTCCATACCTAGCAGTGCCGTCCCTCTCTCCACTATGAAGAATGTTGCTGCAGCAGAGGTGTTGTCCATGTGTACTTGAGCATGCAGACATCCTAGTACTGGAATGTTGTCTCTTGTGTAGGTCACCAGCCTGGTAGAGGCTGCAGACAGTGTGTTGTCTCGGAAGAATGTCTGGTAGATGTGGCGTGGCAGTATTGACACAGCAGAACCAGTATCAACAACAAGTTGCATTGACACAGCAGGAGTAGTAGGAGTGGCAACCTCAACATTACATAACAGTCTCTTTGGGGCATGTGTCGAATTTTCCAGGTACAGTATGGTGACATCAGGTAACTGCACTTCATGCACATCACTGGATGGGGCAGAACGACACACCCTAGCATAATGTCCTCTTTTGCGGCAGGATTTACACTGTACTTTTGCTGCAGGACACTGGGAGGAATTTGCTAAATGCTTATCTGAGCCACATCTGAAGCAAGATTTGCGCTGGGAAGAAGATGCAGTAGCAGCCGTAGCAGCGGGGCGGTAGTTCCTTTTGTATTTCACATTGTGAGGCTTGGATTGTATAGCTTGCACTGCAGCACCGTTTGACTTAATTTTGTTAGCCTGCAATGCAGCAGCTTCCATCTGTGTTGCTAATGTAGTAGCTTTCTCTCGAGTTAAATCGGGCTCTAACAACAGTCTCTCTCTCATTTTGTCACACTGCAGGTGTTCTAACAACTGGTCCCGAATCATTTCGTCTGTATTTGCATCAAATGCACATTTAACAGAAAGTGCACGGAGGGCAGCTATGTACTGATTTACCGTCTCGTGTGGAAGTTGTGATCGTTGTCGAAACGCATGTCGCTCCACTACGACGTTAACCTTTGGCAAGAAGTGTTTCTCTAGTGCTGTCACAGCGTCTTCAAAACTTGTACCCGTATCCGGCAGCGAGTAGAATATCCTCTGCCCCTCAGCGCCAAGGCAATGAAGTAGAGTGGCTCTCTTGCGGGATGTTGGCCAGGAGTTCCCGGTCGCATTTATAACTACCAAGTAGTTGTTGAAGATTCGGAGCCACATGTCGAACGGCATGGCCGGTTCTCCCGGACAAGGCAGGAACATTGCAGGCGCAGGAACGTGTACAGACATCTTGTCGTCTTAGTCGAAATCCTCGTCGCCAAGTTTGTGGTGTATTGAAGCATGAATAACAACTTAGTAGCTCACGGGACTTTTTACTGTGACAACGTGCTCAGCAGGAAGTACAACATTACAACAACGCTTCTTCTTCTCCTCACCTACATACATAGAGGGTTTTGTATATTTTAGTGGTGCCTCCTAGCGGCACTCAAATGTAACAGCGTTACAGAACACAACAGCCAGCTCAGCATGTTGCTGAAAATGTCAAAGTGCCAACTCCACTCCTACATATGGAACAAAAGATAAGGTGCTTCAATATGGGTACCAATCGACTCCAAATGGCCTGAAATGTGCTCCTAAACATGTTCTGAGGGACGCTTTTGCCAAAAGCACTTGGTCAAAATTTCACTTTTCACCGATCGCATAGACTCTGACTGCGATAGGCATTTGGTTTGTAGCTGCGCAGCGGGAGTCCTGCATACCTAGACGCATGATCCATCTGCCCTATTTGGACCACGCTGAACACGCTGTTGTGTGTCTCATCTCTCTACGACCTTGCCTTCCCGAGATACTCCGATCGCATATACTCTGACTGGGATAGGCATTTGGTTTGTAGCTGCGCAGCAGGAGTCCTGCAGACATAGAAGCGTGATCCATCTGCCCTATTTGGACCACGCTGATCACGCTGATGTGTGTCTCATCTCTCTACGACCTTGCCTTCCCGAGATACTCCTCAAAGGGCCAGCTCAGCATGTTGCTGAAAATGTCAAAGTGCCAACTCCACTCCTACATATGGGACAAAAAATAAGGTGCTTCAATATGGGTACCAATCGACTCCAAATGGCCTGAAATGTGATCCTAAACATGTTCTGGGGGACGCTTTTGCCAAAAGCACTTAGTCAAAATTTCACTTTTCACCGATCGCATAGACTCTGACTGGGATAGGCATTTGGTCTGTAGCTGCACAGCGGGAGTCCTGCAGACATAGAAGCGTGATCCATCTGCCCTATTTGGACCACGCTGAACACGCTGATGTGTGTCTCATCTCTCTACGACCTTGCCTTCCCGAGATACTCCTCAAAGGGCCAGCTCAGCATGTTGCTGAAAATGTCAAAGTGCCAACTCCACTCCTACATATGGGACAAAAAATAAGGTGCTTCAATATGGGTACCAATCGACTCCAAATGGCCTGAAATGTGATCCTAAACATGTTCTGGGGGACGCTTTTGCCAAAAGCACTTAGTCAAAATTTCACTTTTCACCGATCGCATAGACTCTGACTGCGATAGGCATTTGGTTTGTAGCTGCGCAGCAGGAGTCCTGCAGACCTAGACGCGTGATCCATCTGCCCTATTTGGACCACGCTGAACACGCTGATGTCTATCTCATCTCTCTACGACCTTGCCTTCCCGAAATACTCCTCAAAGGGCCAGCTCAGCATGTTGCTGAAAATGTCAAAGTGCCAACTCCACTCCTACATATGGGACAAAAAATAAGGTGCTTCAATATGGGTACCAATCGACTCCAAATGGCCTGAAATGTGATCCTAAACATGTTCTGGGGGACGCTTTTGCCAAAAGCACCTAGTCAAAATTTCACTTCTCACCGATCGCATAGAGTCTGACTGGGATAGGCATTTTGTCTGTAGCTGCGCAGCGGGAGTCCTGCAGACCTAGAGTCCTGCAGACCTAGACGCGTGGCCCTATTTGGACCACGCTGAACACGCTGATGTGTGTCTCATCTCTCTACGACCTTGCCTTCCTGAGATACTCCTCAAAGGGCCAGCTCAGCATGTTGCTGAAAATGTCAAAGTGCCAACTCCACTCCAACATATGTGACAAAAAATAAGGTGCTTCAATATGGGTACCAATCGACTCCAAATGGCCTAAAATGTGATCCTAAACATGTTCTGGGGGACGCTTTTGCCAAAAGCACCTAGTCAAAATTTCACTTTTCACCGATCGCATAGACTCTGACTGCGATAGGCATTTGGTTTGTAGCTGCGCAGCGGGAGTCCTGCAGACATAGAAGCGTGATCCATCTGCCCTATTTGGACCACGCTGAACATGCTGATGTGTGTCTCATCTCTCTACGACCTTGCCTTCCCGAGATACTCCGATCGCATAGACTCTGACTGGGATAGGCATTTGGTTTGTGGCTGCGCAGCAGGAGTCCTGCAGACATAGACGCGTGATCCATCTGCCCTATTTGGACCACGCTGAACACGCTGATGTGTATGTCATCTCTCTACGACCTTGCCTTCCCGAGATACTCCTCAAAGGGCCAGCTCAGCATGTTGCTGAAAAAGTGCCAGCTCCACTTGTACATATGGGACAAAAAATAAGGTGCTTCAATATGGGTACCAATCGACTCCAAATGGCCTGAAATGTGCTCCTAAACATGTTCTGGGGGATGCTTTTGCCAAAAGCACTTAGTCAAATTTTCACTTTTCACCGATCGCATAGACTCTGACTGCGATAGGCATTTGGTTTGTAGCTGCGCAGCGGGAGTCCTGCAGACCCAGACGCGTGATCCATCTGCCCTATTTGGACCACGCTGAACACGCTGTTGTGTGTCTCATCTCTCTACGACCTTGCCTTCCCGAGATACTCCGATCGCATAGACTCTGACTGGGATAGGCATTTGGTTTGTAGCTGCGCAGCAGGAGTCCTGCAGACCTAGACGCGTGATCCATCTGCCCTATTTGGACCACGCTGAACACGCTGATGTGTATCTCATCTCTCTACGACCTTGCCTTCCCGAGATACTCCTCAAAGGGCCAGCTCAGCATGTTGCTGAAAATGTCAAAGTGCCAGCTCCACTTGTACATATGGGACAAAAAAAAGGTGCTTCAATATTGGTACCAATCGACTCCAAATGGCCTGAAATGTGCTCCTAAACATGTTCTGGGGGATGCTTTTGCCAAAAGCACTTAATCAAATTTTCACTTTTCACCGATCGCATAGACTCTGACTGGGATAGGCATTTTGTCTGTAGCTGCGCAGCGGGAGTCCTGCAGACCTAGAGTCCTGCAGACCTAGACGCGTGGCCCTATTTGGACCATGCTGAACACGCTGATGTGTGTCTCATCTCTCTACGACCTTGCCTTCCCGAGATACTCCTCAAAGGGCCAGCTCAGCATGTTGCTGAAAATGTCAAAGTGCCAACTCCACTCCTACATATGGAACAAAAGATAAGGTGCTTCAATATGGGTACCAATCGACTCCAAATGGCCTGAAATGTGCTCCTAAACATGTTCTGAGGGACGCTTTTGCCAAAAGCACTTGGTCAAAATTTCACTTTTCACCGATCGCATAGACTCTGACTGCGATAGGCATTTGGTTTGTAGCTGCGCAGCGGGAGTCCTGCATACCTAGACGCATGATCCATCTGCCCTATTTGGACCACGCTGAACACGCTGTTGTGTGTCTCATCTCTCTACGACCTTGCCTTCCCGAGATACTCCGATCGCATATACTCTGACTGGGATAGGCATTTGGTTTGTAGCTGCGCAGCAGGAGTCCTGCAGACATAGAAGCGTGATCCATCTGCCCTATTTGGACCACGCTGATCACGCTGATGTGTGTCTCATCTCTCTACGACCTTGCCTTCCCGAGATACTCCTCAAAGGGCCAGCTCAGCATGTTGCTGAAAATGTCAAAGTGCCAACTCCACTCCTACATATGGGACAAAACATAAGGTGCTTCAATATGGGTACCAATCGACTCCAAATGGCCTGAAATGTGATCCTAAACATGTTCTGGGGGACGCTTTTGCCAAAAGCACTTAGTCAAAATTTCACTTTTCACCGATCGCATAGACTCTGACTGGGATAGGCATTTGGTTTGTAGCTGCACAGCGGGAGTCCTGCAGACATAGAAGCGTGATCCATCTGCCCTATTTGGACCACGCTGAACACGCTGATGTGTGTCTCATCTCTCTACGACCTTGCCTTCCCGAGATACTCCTCAAAGGGCCAGCTCAGCATGTTGCTGAAAATGTCAAAGTGCCAACTCCACTCCTACATATGGGACAAAAAATAAGGTGCTTCAATATGGGTACCAATCGACTCCAAATGGCCTGAAATGTGATCCTAAACATGTTCTGGGGGACGCTTTTGCCAAAAGCACTTAGTCAAAATTTCACTTTTCACCGATCGCATAGACTCTGACTGCGATAGGCATTTGGTTTGTAGCTGCGCAGCGGGAGTCCTGCAGACCTAGACGCGTGATCCATCTGCCCTATTTGGACCACGCTGAACACGCTGTTGTGTGTCTCATCTCTCTACGACCTTGCCTTCCCTAGATACTCCGATCGCATAGACTCTGACTGGAATAGGCATTTGGTTTGTAGCTGCGCAGCGGGAGTCCTGCATACCTAGACGCATGATCCATCTGCCCTATTTGGACCACGCTGAACACGCTGTTGTGTGTCTCATCTCTCTACGACCTTGCCTTCCCGAGATACTCCGATCGCATATACTCTGACTGGGATAGGCATTTGGTTTGTAGCTGCGCAGCAGGAGTCCTGCAGACATAGAAGCGTGATCCATCTGCCCTATTTGGACCACGCTGATCACGCTGATGTGTGTCTCATCTCTCTACGACCTTGCCTTCCCGAGATACTCCTCAAAGGGCCAGCTCAGCATGTTGCTGAAAATGTCAAAGTGCCAACTCCACTCCTACATATGGGACAAAACATAAGGTGCTTCAATATGGGTACCAATCGACTCCAAATGGCCTGAAATGTGATCCTAAACATGTTCTGGGGGACGCTTTTGCCAAAAGCACTTAGTCAAAATTTCACTTTTCACCGATCGCATAGACTCTGACTGGGATAGGCATTTGGTCTGTAGCTGCACAGCGGGAGTCCTGCAGACATAGAAGCGTGATCCATCTGCCCTATTTGGACCACGCTGAACACGCTGATGTGTGTCTCATCTCTCTACGACCTTGCCTTCCCGAGATACTCCTCAAAGGGCCAGCTCAGCATGTTGCTGAAAATGTCAAAGTGCCAACTCCACTCCTACATATGGGACAAAAAATAAGGTGCTTCAATATGGGTACCAATCGACTCCAAATGGCCTGAAATGTGATCCTAAACATGTTCTGGGGGACGCTTTTGCCAAAAGCACTTAGTCAAAATTTCACTTTTCACCGATCGCATAGACTCTGACTGCGATAGGCATTTGGTTTGTAGCTGCGCAGCGGGAGTCCTGCAGACCTAGACGCGTGATCCATCTGCCCTATTTGGACCACGCTGAACACGCTGTTGTGTGTCTCATCTCTCTACGACCTTGCCTTCCCTAGATACTCCGATCGCATAGACTCTGACTGGAATAGGCATTTGGTTTGTAGCTGCGCAGCGGGAGTCCTGCAGACCTAGACGCGTGATCCATCTGCCCTATTTGGACCACGCTGAACACGCTGATGTGTATCTCATCTCTCTACGACCTTGCCTTCCCGAGATACTCCTCAAAGGGCCAGCTCAGCATGTTGCTGAAAATGTCAAAGTGCCAGCTCCACTTGTACATATGGGACAAAAAAAAAGGTGCTTCAATATTGGTACCAATCGACTCCAAATGGCCTGAAATGTGCTCCTAAACATGTTCTGGGGGATGCTTTTGCCAAAAGCACTTAATCAAATTTTCACTTTTCACCGATCGCATAGACTCTGACTGGGATAGGCATTTTGTCTGTAGCTGCGCAGCGGGAGTCCTGCAGACCTAGAGTCCTGCAGACCTAGACGCGTGGCCCTATTTGGACCACGCTGAACACGCTGATGTGTGTCTCATCTCTCTACGACCTTGCCTTCCCGAGATACTCCGATCGCATAGACTCTGACTGGGATAGGCATTTGGTTTGTAGCTGCGCAGCAGGAGTCCTGCAGACCTAGACGCGTGATCCATCTGCCCTATTTGGACCACGCTGAACACGCTGATGTGTATCTCATCTCTCTACGACCTTGCCTTCCCGAGATACTCCTCAAAGGGCCAGCTCAGCATGTTGCTGAAAAAGTGCCAGCTCCACTTGTACATATGGGACAAAAAATAAGGTGCTTCAATATGGGTACCAATCGACTCCAAATGGCCTGAAATGTGCTCCTAAACATGTTCTGGGGGATGCTTTTGCCAAAAGCACTTAGTCAAATTTTCACTTTTCCCCGATCGCATAGAGTCTGACTGGGATAGGCATTTTGTCTGTAGCTGCGCAGCGGGAGTCCTGCAGACCTAGAGTCCTGCAGACCTAGAGTCCTGCAGACCTAGACGCGTGGCCCTATTTGGACCACGCTGAACACGCTGATGTGTGTCTCATCTCTCTACGACCTTGGCTTCCCGAGATACTCCTCAAAGGGCCAGCTCAGCATGTTGCTGAAAATGTCAAAGTGCCAGCTCCACTTGTACATATGGGACAAAAAATAAGGTGCTTCAATATTGGTACCAATCGACTCCAAATGGCCTGAAATGTGCTCCTAAACATGTACTGGGGGATGCTTTTGCCAAAAGCACTTAGTCAAATTTTCACTTTTCACCGATCGCATAGAGTCTGACTGGGATAGGCATTTTGTCTGTAGCTGCGCAGCGGGAGTCCTGCAGACCTAGAGTCCTGCAGACCTAGACGCGTGGCCCTATTTGGACCACGCTGAACACGCTGATGTGTGTCTCATCTCTCTACGACCTTGCCTTCCCGAGATACTCCTCAAAGGGCCAGCTCAGCATGTTGCTGAAAATGTCAAAGTGCCAACTCCACTCCTACATATGGGACAAAAAATAAGGTGCTTCAATATGGGTACCAATCGACTCCAAATGGCCTGAAATGTGCTCCTAAACATGTTCTGAGGGACGCTTTTGCCAAAAGCACTTAGTCAAAATTTCACTTTTCACCGATCGCATAGACTCTGACTGCGATAGGCATTTGGTTTGTAGCTGCGCAGCGGGAGTCCTGCAGACATAGAAGCGTGATCCATCTGCCCTATTTGGACCACGCTGAACATGCTGATGTGTGTCTCATCTCTCTACGACCTTGCCTTCCCGAGATACTCCGATCGCATAGACTCTGACTGGGATAGGCATTTGGTTTGTGGCTGCGCAGCAGGAGTCCTGCAGACATAGACGCGTGATCCATCTGCCCTATTTGGACCACGCTGAACACGCTGATGTGTATGTCATCTCTCTACGACCTTGCCTTCCCGAGATACTCCTCAAAGGGCCAGCTCAGCATGTTGCTGAAAAAGTGCCAGCTCCACTTGTACATATGGGACAAAAAATAAGGTGCTTCAATATGGGTACCAATCGACTCCAAATGGCCTGAAATGTGCTCCTAAACATGTTCTGGGGGATGCTTTTGCCAAAAGCACTTAGTCAAATTTTCACTTTTCACCGATCGCATAGACTCTGACTGCGATAGGCATTTGGTTTGTAGCTGCGCAGCGGGAGTCCTGCAGACCCAGACGCGTGATCCATCTGCCCTATTTGGACCACGCTGAACACGCTGTTGTGTGTCTCATCTCTCTACGACCTTGCCTTCCCGAGATACTCCGATCGCATAGACTCTGACTGGGATAGGCATTTGGTTTGTAGCTGCGCAGCAGGAGTCCTGCAGACCTAGACGCGTGATCCATCTGCCCTATTTGGACCACGCTGAACACGCTGATGTGTATCTCATCTCTCTACGACCTTGCCTTCCCGAGATACTCCTCAAAGGGCCAGCTCAGCATGTTGCTGAAAATGTCAAAGTGCCAGCTCCACTTGTACATATGGGACAAAAAAAAGGTGCTTCAATATTGGTACCAATCGACTCCAAATGGCCTGAAATGTGCTCCTAAACATGTTCTGGGGGATGCTTTTGCCAAAAGCACTTAATCAAATTTTCACTTTTCACCGATCGCATAGACTCTGACTGGGATAGGCATTTTGTCTGTAGCTGCGCAGCGGGAGTCCTGCAGACCTAGAGTCCTGCAGACCTAGACGCGTGGCCCTATTTGGACCACGCTGAACACGCTGATGTGTGTCTCATCTCTCTACGACCTTGCCTTCCCGAGATACTCCTCAAAGGGCCAGCTCAGCATGTTGCTGAAAATGTCAAAGTGCCAACTCCACTCCTACATATGGAACAAAAGATAAGGTGCTTCAATATGGGTACCAATCGACTCCAAATGGCCTGAAATGTGCTCCTAAACATGTTCTGAGGGACGCTTTTGCCAAAAGCACTTGGTCAAAATTTCACTTTTCACCGATCGCATAGACTCTGACTGCGATAGGCATTTGGTTTGTAGCTGCGCAGCGGGAGTCCTGCATACCTAGACGCATGATCCATCTGCCCTATTTGGACCACGCTGAACACGCTGTTGTGTGTCTCATCTCTCTACGACCTTGCCTTCCCGAGATACTCCGATCGCATATACTCTGACTGGGATAGGCATTTGGTTTGTAGCTGCGCAGCAGGAGTCCTGCAGACATAGAAGCGTGATCCATCTGCCCTATTTGGACCACGCTGATCACGCTGATGTGTGTCTCATCTCTCTACGACCTTGCCTTCCCGAGATACTCCTCAAAGGGCCAGCTCAGCATGTTGCTGAAAATGTCAAAGTGCCAACTCCACTCCTACATATGGGACAAAAAATAAGGTGCTTCAATATGGGTACCAATCGACTCCAAATGGCCTGAAATGTGATCCTAAACATGTTCTGGGGGACGCTTTTGCCAAAAGCACTTAGTCAAATTTTCACTTTTCACCGATCGCATAGACTCTGACTGCGATAGGCATTTGGTTTGTAGCTGCGCAGCGGGAGTCCTGCAGACCTAGACGCGTGATCCATCTGCCCTATTTGGACCACGCTGAACACGCTGTTGTGTGTCTCATCTCTCTACGACCTTGCCTTCCCTAGATACTCCGATCGCATAGACTCTGACTGGAATAGGCATTTGGTTTGTAGCTGCGCAGCGGGAGTCCTGCAGACCTAGACGCGTGATCCATCTGCCCTATTTGGACCACGCTGAACACGCTGATGTGTATCTCATCTCTCTACGACCTTGCCTTCCCGAGATACTCCTCAAAGGGCCAGCTCAGCATGTTGCTGAAAATGTCAAAGTGCCAGCTCCACTTGTACATATGGGACAAAAAAAAAGGTGCTTCAATATTGGTACCAATCGACTCCAAATGGCCTGAAATGTGCTCCTAAACATGTTCTGGGGGATGCTTTTGCCAAAAGCACTTAATCAAATTTTCACTTTTCACCGATCGCATAGACTCTGACTGGGATAGGCATTTTGTCTGTAGCTGCGCAGCGGGAGTCCTGCAGACCTAGAGTCCTGCAGACCTAGACGCGTGGCCCTATTTGGACCACGCTGAACACGCTGATGTGTGTCTCATCTCTCTACGACCTTGCCTTCCCGAGATACTCCGATCGCATAGACTCTGACTGGGATAGGCATTTGGTTTGTAGCTGCGCAGCAGGAGTCCTGCAGACCTAGACGCGTGATCCATCTGCCCTATTTGGACCACGCTGAACACGCTGATGTGTATCTCATCTCTCTACGACCTTGCCTTCCCGAGATACTCCTCAAAGGGCCAGCTCAGCATGTTGCTGAAAAAAGTGCCAGCTCCACTTGTACATATGGGACAAAAAATAAGGTGCTTCAATATGGGTACCAATCGACTCCAAATGGCCTGAAATGTGCTCCTAAACATGTTCTGGGGGATGCTTTTGCCAAAAGCACTTAGTCAAAATTTTAACTTTTCCCCGATCGCATAGAGTCTGACTGGGATAGGCATTTTGTCTGTAGCTGCGCAGCGGGAGTCCTGCAGACCTAGAGTCCTGCAGACCTAGACGCGTGGCCCTATTTGGACCACGCTGAACACGCTGATGTGTGTCTCATCTCTCTACGACCTTGGCTTCCCGAGATACTCCTCAAAGGGCCAGCTCAGCATGTTGCTGAAAATGTCAAAGTGCCAGCTCCACTTGTACATATGGGACAAAAAATAAGGTGCTTCAATATTGGTACCAATCGACTCCAAATGGCCTGAAATGTGCTCCTAAACATGTACTGGGGGATGCTTTTGCCAAAAGCACTTAGTCAAATTTTCACTTTTCACCGATCGCATAGACTCTGACTGCGATAGGCATTTGGTTTGTAGCTGCGCAGCGGGAGTCCTGCAGACCTAGACGCGTGATCCATCTGCCCTATTTGGACCACGCTGAACACGCTGTTGTGTGTCTCATCTCTCTACGACCTTGCCTTCCCGAGATACTCCGATCGCATAGACTCTGACTGGGATAGGCATTTGGTTTGTAGCTGCGCAGCAGGAGTCCTGCAGACCTAGACGCGTGATCCATCTGCCCTATTTGGACCACGCTGAACACGCTGATGTGTATCTCACCTCTTTACGACCTTGCCTTCCCGAGATACTCCTCAAAGGGCCAGCTCAGCATGTTGCTGAAAATGTCAAAGTGCCAGCTCCACTTGTACATATTGGACAAAAAATAAGGTGCTTCAATATTGATACCAATCGACTCCAAATGGCCTGAAATGTGATCCTAAACATGTTCTGGGGGACGCTTTTGCCAAAAGCACTTAGTCAAAATTTCACTTTTCACCGATCGCATAGACTCTGACTGGGATAGGCATTTGGTCTGTAGCTGCGCAGCGGGAGTCCTGCAGACATAGAAGCATGATCCATCTACCCTATTTAGACCACGCTGAACACGCTGATGTGTGTCTCATCTCTCTACGACCTTGCCTTCCCGAGATACTCCTCAAAGGGCCAGCTCAGCATGTTGCTGAAAATGTCAAAGTGCCAACTCCACTCCTACATATGGGACAAAAAATAAGGTGCTTCAATATGGGTACCAATCGACTCCAAATGGCCTGAAATGTGATCCTAAACATGTTCTGGGGGACGCTTTTGCCAAAAGCACTTAGTCAAAATTTCACTTTTCACCGATCGCATAGACTCTGACTGCGATAGGCATTTGGTTTGTAGCTGCGCAGCGGGAGTCCTGCAGACCTAGACGCGTGATCCATCTGCCCTATTTGGACCACGCTGAACACGCTGTTGTGTGTCTCATCTCTCTACGACCTTGCCTTCCCGAGATACTCCGATCGCATAGACTCTGACTGGAATAGGCATTTGGTTTGTAGCTGCGCAGCGGGAGTCCTGCAGACCTAGACGCGTGATCCATCTGCCCTATTTGGACCACGCTGAACACGCTGATGTGTATCTCATCTCTCTACGACCTTGCCTTCCCGAGATACTCCTCAAAGGGCCAGCTCAGCATGTTGCTGAAAATGTCAAAGTGCCAGCTCCACTTGTACATATGGGACAAAAAAAAAGGTGCTTCAATATTGGTACCAATCGACTCCAAATGGCCTGAAATGTGCTCCTAAACATGTTCTGGGGGATGCTTTTGCCAAAAGCACTTAGTCAAATTTTCACTTTTCACCGATCGCATAGACTCTGACTGGGATAGGCATTTTGTCTGTAGCTGCGCAGCGGGAGTCCTGCAGACCTAGAGTCCTGCAGACCTAGACGCGTGGCCCTATTTGGACCACGCTGAACACGCTGATGTGTGTCTCATCTCTCTACGACCTTGCCTTCCCGAGATACTCCGATCGCATTGACTCTGACTGGGATAGGCATTTGGTTTGTAGCTGCGCAGCAGGAGTCCTGCAGACCTAGACGCGTGATCCATCTGCCCTATTTGGACCACGCTGAACACGCTGATGTGTATCTCATCTCTCTACGACCTTGCCTTCCCGAGATACTCCTCAAAGGGCCAGCTCAGCATGTTGCTGAAAATGTCAAAGTGCCAGCTCCACTTGTACATATTGGACAAAAAATAAGGTGCTTCAATATTGATACCAATCGACTCCAAATGGCCTGAAATGTGATCCTAAACATGTTCTGGGGGACGCTTTTGCCAAAAGCACTTAGTCAAAATTTCACTTTTCACCGATCGCATAGACTCTGACTGGGATAGGCATTTGGTCTGTAGCTGCGCAGCGGGAGTCCTGCAGACATAGAAGCATGATCCATCTACCCTATTTAGACCACGCTGAACACGCTGATGTGTGTCTCATCTCTCTACGACCTTGCCTTCCCGAGATACTCCTCAAAGGGCCAGCTCAGCATGTTGCTGAAAATGTCAAAGTGCCAACTCCACTCCTACATATGGGACAAAAAATAAGGTGCTTCAATATGGGTACCAATCGACTCCAAATGGCCTGAAATGTGATCCTAAACATGTTCTGGGGGACGCTTTTGCCAAAAGCACTTAGTCAAAATTTCACTTTTCACCGATCGCATAGACTCTGACTGCGATAGGCATTTGGTTTGTAGCTGCGCAGCGGGAGTCCTGCAGACCTAGACGCGTGATCCATCTGCCCTATTTGGACCACGCTGAACACGCTGTTGTGTGTCTCATCTCTCTACGACCTTGCCTTCCCTAGATACTCCGATCGCATAGACTCTGACTGGAATAGGCATTTGGTTTGTAGCTGCGCAGCGGGAGTCCTGCAGACCT
Organism: Trachurus japonicus; assembly: GCF_045865225.1. Lineage (NCBI taxonomy): Eukaryota > Metazoa > Chordata > Actinopteri > Carangiformes > Carangidae > Trachurus > Trachurus japonicus. The sequence continues at coordinate 20,301,962 of NC_140923.1, forward strand.
AGACGCGTGATCCATCTGCCCTATTTGGACCACGCTGAACACGCTGATGTGTATCTCATCTCTCTACGACCTTGCCTTCCCGAGATACTCCTCAAAGGGCCAGCTCAGCATGTTGCTGAAAATGTCAAAGTGCCAGCTCCACTTGTACATATGGGACAAAAAAAAAGGTGCTTCAATATGGGTACCAATCGACTCCAAATGGCCTGAAATGTGCTCCTAAACATGTTCTGGGGGATGCTTTTGCCAAAAGCACTTAGTCAAATTTTCACTTTTCACCGATCGCATAGACTCTGACTGGGATAGGCATTTTGTCTGTAGCTGCGCAGCGGGAGTCCTGCAGACCTAGAGTCCTGCAGACCTAGACGCGTGGCCCTATTTGGACCACGCTGAACACGCTGATGTGTGTCTCATCTCTCTACGACCTTGCCTTCCCGAGATACTCCGATCGCATTGACTCTGACTGGGATAGGCATTTGGTTTGTAGCTGCGCAGCAGGAGTCCTGCAGACCTAGACGCGTGATCCATCTGCCCTATTTGGACCACGCTGAACACGCTGATGTGTATCTCATCTCTCTACGACCTTGCCTTCCCGAGATACTCCTCAAAGGGCCAGCTCAGCATGTTGCTGAAAAAGTGCCAGCTCCACTTGTACATATGGGACAAAAAATAAGGTGCTTCAATATGGGTACCAATCGACTCCAAATGGCCTGAAATGTGCTCCTAAACATGTTCTGGGGGATGCTTTTGCGAAAAGCACTTAGTCAAATTTTCACTTTTCACCGATCACATAGACTCTGACTGGGATAGGCATTTGGTTTGTAGCTGCGCAGCGGGAGTCCTGCAGACCTAGAGTCCTGCAGACCTAGACGTGTGGCCCTATTTGGACCACACTGAACACGCTGATGTGTGTCTCATCTCTCTACGACCTTGCCTTCCCGAGATACTCCTCAAAGGGCCAGCTCAGCATGTTGCTGAAAATGTCAAAGTGCCAGCTCCACTTGTACATATGGGACAAAAAATAAGGTGCTTCAATATGGGTACCAATCGACTCCAAATGGCCTGAAATGTGCTCCTAAACATGTTCTGGGGGATGCTTTTGCCAAAAGCACTTAGTCAAATTTTCACTTTTCACCGATCGCATAGAGTCTGACTGGGATAGGCATTTTGTCTGTAGCTGCGCAGCGGGAGTCCTGCAGACCTAGAGTCCTGCAGACCTAGACGCGTGGCCCTATTTGGACCACGCTGAACACGCTGATGTGTGTCTCATCTCTCTACGACCTTGCCTTCCCGAGATACTCCTCAAAGGGCCAGCTCAGCATGTTGCTGAAAATGTCAAAGTGCCAACTCCACTCCTACATATGGGACAAAAAATAAGGTGCTTCAATATGGGTACCAATCGACTCCAAATGGCCTGAAATGTGCTCCTAAACATGTTCTGAGGGACGCTTTTGCCAAAAGCACTTAGTCAAAATTTCACTTTTCACCGATCGCATAGATTCTGACTGCGATAGGCATTTGGTTTGTAGCTGCGCAGCGCGAGTCCTGCAGACCTAGACGCGTGATCCATCTGCCCTATTTGGACCACGCTGAACACGCTGTTGTGTGTCTCATCTCTCTACGACCTTGCCTTCCCGAGATACTCCGATCGCATAGACTCTGACTGGGATAGGCATTTGGTTTGTAGCTGCGCAGCAGGAGTCCTGCAGACCTAGACGCGTGATCCATCTGCCCTATTTGGACCACGCTGAACACGCTGATGTGTATCTCACCTCTTTACGACCTTGCCTTCCCGAGATACTCCTCAAAGGGCCAGCTCAGCATGTTGCTGAAAATGTCAAAGTGCCAGCTCCACTTGTACATATTGGACAAAAAATAAGGTGCTTCAATATTGATACCAATCGACTCCAAATGGCCTGAAATGTGCTCCTAAACATGTTCTGGGGGATGCTTTTGTCAAAAGCACTTAGTCAAATTTTCACTTGTCACCGAACGCATAGACTCTGACTGGGATAGGCATTTTGTCTGTAGCTGCGCAGCGGGAGTCCTGCAGACCTAGAGTCCTGCAGACCTAGACGCGTGGCCCTATTTGGACCACGCTGAACACGCTGATGTGTGTCTCATCTCTCTACGACCTTGCCTTCCCGAGATACTCCTCAAAGGGCCAGCTCAGCATGTTGCTGAAAATGTCAAAGTGCCAACTCCACTCCTACATATGGGACAAAAAATAAGTTGCTTCAATATGGGTACCAATCGACTCCAAATGGCCTGAAATGTGATAGTAAACATGTTCTGGGGGACGCTTTTGCCAAAAGCACTTAGTCAAAATTACACTTTTCACCGATCACATATACTCTGACTGAGATAGGCATTTGGTCTGTAGATGCACAGCGAGAGTCCTGCAGACATAGAAGCGTGATCCATCTGCCCTATTTGGACCACGCTGAACATGCTGATGTGTGTCTCATCTCTCTACGAGCTTGCCTTCCCAAGATACTCCTCAAAGGGCCAGCTCAGCATGTTGCTGAAAATGTCAAAGTGCCAACTCCACTCCTACATATGGAACAAAAAACAAGGTGCTTCAATATGGGTACCAATCGACTCCAAATGGCCTGAAATGTGCTCCTAAACATGTTCTGGGGGATGCTTTTGCCAAAAGCACTTAGTCAAATTTTCACTTTTCACCGATCGCATAGACTCTGACTGGGATAGGCATTTTGTCTGTAGCTGCGCAGCGGGAGTCCTGCAGACTTAGATGCGTGATCCATCTGCCCTATTTGGTCCATGCTGAACACGCTGATGTGTGTCTCATCTCTCAACAACCTTGCCTTCCCGAGATACTCCTCAAAGGGCCAGCTCGGCATGTTGCTGAAAATGTCAAAGTGCCAACTCCGCTTGTACATATGGGACAAAAAATAAGGTCCTTCAATATGGGTACCAATCGACTCCAACTGGCCTGAAATGTGCTCCTAAACATGTTCTGGGGGACGCTTTTGCCAAAAGTACTTAGTCAAATTTTCACTTTTCACCGATCGCATAGACTCTGACTGGGATAGGCATTTGGTCTGTAGCTGCGCAGCGGGAGTCCTGCAGACATAGAAGCATGATCCATCTACCCTATTTAGACCACGCTGAACACGCTGATGTGTGTCTCATCTCTCTACGACCTTGCCTTCCCGAGATACTCCTCAAAGGGCCAGCTCAGCATGTTGCTGAAAATGTCAAAGTGCCAACTCCACTCCTACATATGGGACAAAAAATAAGGTGCTTCAATATGGGTACCAATCGACTCCAAATGGCCTGAAATGTGATCCTAAACATGTTCTGGGGGACGCTTTTGCCAAAAGCACTTAGTCAAAATTTCACTTTTCACCGATCGCATAGACTCTGACTGGGATAGGCATTTGGTCTGTAGCTGCACAGCGGGAGTCCTGCAGACATAGAAGCGTGATCCATCTGCCCTATTTGGACCACGCTGAACACGCTGTTGTGTGTCTCATCTCTCTACGACCTTGCCTTCCCGAGATACTCCTCAAAGGGCCAGCTCAGCATGTTGCTGAAAATGTCAAAGTGCCAACTCCACTCCTACATATGGGACAAAAAATAAGGTGCTTCAATATGGGTACCAATCGACTCCAAATGGCCTGAAATGTGCTCCTAAACATGTTCTGAGGGACGCTTTTGCCAAAAGCACTTAGTCAAAATTTCACTTTTCACCGATCGCATAGATTCTGACTGCGATAGGCATTTGGTTTGTAGCTGCGCAGCGCGAGTCCTGCAGACCTAGACGCGTGATCCATCTGCCCTATTTGGACCACGCTGAACACGCTGTTGTGTGTCTCATCTCTCTACGACCTTGCCTTCCCGAGATACTCCGATCGCATAGACTCTGACTGGGATAGGCATTTGGTTTGTAGCTGCGCAGCAGGAGTCCTGCAGACCTAGACGCGTGATCCATCTGCCCTATTTGGACCACGCTGAACACGCTGATGTGTATCTCACCTCTTTACGACCTTGCCTTCCCGAGATACTCCTCAAAGGGCCAGCTCAGCATGTTGCTGAAAATGTCAAAGTGCCAGCTCCACTTGTACATATTGGACAAAAAATAAGGTGCTTCAATATTGATACCAATCGACTCCAAATGGCCTGAAATGTGCTCCTAAACATGTTCTGGGGGATGCTTTTGTCAAAAGCACTTAGTCAAATTTTCACTTGTCACCGATCGCATAGACTCTGACTGGGATAGGCATTTTGTCTGTAGCTGCGCAGCGGGAGTCCTGCAGACCTAGAGTCCTGCAGACCTAGACGCGTGGCCCTATTTGGACCACGCTGAACACGCTGATGTGTGTCTCATCTCTCTACGACCTTGCCTTCCCGAGATACTCCTCAAAGGGCCAGCTCAGCATGTTGCTGAAAATGTCAAAGTGCCAACTCCACTCCTACATATGGGACAAAAAATAAGTTGCTTCAATATGGGTACCAATCGACTCCAAATGGCCTGAAATGTGATAGTAAACATGTTCTGGGGGACGCTTTTGCCAAAAGCACTTAGTCAAAATTACACTTTTCACCGATCACATATACTCTGACTGAGATAGGCATTTGGTTTGTAGCTGCGCAGCGGGAGTCCTGCAGACCTAGACGCATGATCCATCTGCCCTATTTGGACCACGCTGAACACGCTGTTGTGTGTCTCATCTCTCTACGACCTTGCCTTCCCGAGATACTCCGATCGCATAGACTCTGACTGGGATAGGCATTTGGTTTGTAGCTGCGCAGCAGGAGTCCTGCAGACCTAGACGCGTGATCCATCTGCCCTATTTGGACCACGCTGAACACGCTGATGTGTATCTCATCTCTCTACGACCTTGCCTTCCCGAGATACTCCTCAAAGGGCCAGCTCAGCATGTTGCTGAAAAAGTGCCAGCTCCACTTGTACATATGGGACAAAAAATAAGGTGCTTCAATATGGGTATCAATCGACTCCAAATGGCCTGAAATGTGATCCTAAACATGTTCTGGGGGACGCTTTTGCCAATAGCACTTAGTCAAAATTTCACTTTTCACCGATCGCATAGACTCTGACTGGGATAGGCATTTGGTCTGTAGCTGCACAGCGGGAGTCCTGCAGACATAGAAGCGTGATCCATCTGCCCTATTTGGACCACGCTGAACATGCTGATGTGTGTCTCATCTCTCTACGACCTTGCCTTCCCAAGATACTCCTCAAAGGGCCAGCTCAGCATGTTGCTGAAAATGTCAAAGTGCCAACTCCACTCCTACATATGGAACAAAAAAACAAGGTGCTTCAATATGGGTACCAATCGACTCCAAATGGCCTGAAATGTGCTCCTAAACATGTTCTGGGGGATGCTTTTGCCAAAAGCACTTAGTCAAATTTTCACTTTTCACCGATCGCATAGACTCTGACTGGGATAGGCATTTTGTCTGTAGCTGCGCAGCGGGAGTCCTGCAGACTTAGATGCGTGATCCATCTGCCCTATTTGGTCCATGCTGAACACGCTGATGTGTGTCTCATCTCTCAACAACCTTGCCTTCCCGAGATACTCCTCAAAGGGCCAGCTCGGCATGTTGCTGAAAATGTCAAAGTGCCAACTCCGCTTGTACATATGGGACAAAAAATAAGGTCCTTCAATATGGGTACCAATCGACTCCAAATGGCCTGAAATGTGCTCCTAAACATGTTCTGGGGGACGCTTTTGCCAAAAGTACTTAGTCAAATTTTCACTTTTCACCGATCGCATAGACTCTGACTGGGATAGGCATTTGGTCTGTAGCTGCGCAGCGGGAGTCCTGCAGACATAGAAGCATGATCCATCTACCCTATTTAGACCACGCTGAACACGCTGATGTGTGTCTCATCTCTCTACGACCTTGCCTTCCCGAGATACTCCTCAAAGGGCCAGCTCAGCATGTTGCTGAAAATGTCAAAGTGCCAACTCCACTCCTACATATGGGACAAAAAATAAGGTGCTTCAATATGGGTACCAATCGACTCCAAATGGCCTGAAATGTGATCCTAAACATGTTCTGGGGGACGCTTTTGCCAAAAGCACTTAGTCAAAATTTCACTTTTCACCGATCGCATAGACTCTGACTGGGATAGGCATTTGGTCTGTAGCTGCACAGCGGGAGTCCTGCAGACATAGAAGCGTGATCCATCTGCCCTATTTGGACCACGCTGAACACGCTGATGTGTGTCTCATCTCTCTACGACCTTGCCTTCCCGAGATACTCCTCAAAGGGCCAGCTCAGCATGTTGCTGAAAATGTCAAAGTGCCAACTCCACTCCTACATATGGAACAAAAAATAAGGTGCTTCAATATGGGTACCAATCGACTCCAAATGGCCTGAAATGTGCTCCTAAACATGTTCTGAGGGACGCTTTTGCCAAAAGCACTTAGTCAAAATTTCACTTTTCACCGATCGCATAGACTCTGACTGCGATAGGCATTTGGTTTGTAGCTGCGCAGCGGGAGTCCTGCAGACCTAGACGCATGATCCATCTGCCCTATTTGGACCACGCTGAACACGCTGTTGTGTGTCTCATCTCTCTACGACCTTGCCTTCCCGAGATACTCCGATCGCATAGACTCTGACTGGGATAGGCATTTGGTTTGTAGCTGCGCAGCAGGAGTCCTGCAGACCTAGACGCGTGATCCATCTGCCCTATTTGGACCACGCTGAACACGCTGATGTGTATCTCATCTCTCTACGACCTTGCCTTCCCGAGATACTCCTCAAAGGGCCAGCTCAGCATGTTGCTGAAAAAGTGCCAGCTCCACTTGTACATATGGGACAAAAAATAAGGTGCTTCAATATGGGTATCAATCGACTCCAAATGGCCTGAAATGTGATCCTAAACATGTTCTGGGGGACGCTTTTGCCAATAGCACTTAGTCAAAATTTCACTTTTCACCGATCGCATAGACTCTGACTGGGATAGGCATTTGGTCTGTAGCTGCACAGCGGGAGTCCTGCAGACATAGAAGCGTGATCCATCTGCCCTATTTGGACCACGCTGAACACGCTGATGTGTGTCTCATCTCTCTACGACCTTGCCTTCCCGAGATACTCCTCAAAGGGCCAGCTCAGCATGTTGCTGAAAATGTCAAAGTGCCAACTCCACTCCTACATATGGGACAAAAAATAAGGTGCTTCAATATGGGTACCAATCGACTCCAAATGGCCTGAAATGTGATCCTAAACATGTTCTGGGGGACGCTTTTGCCAAAAGCACTTAGTCAAAATTTCACTTTTCACCGATCGCATAGACTCTGACTGCGATAGGCATTTGGTTTGTAGCTGCGCAGCAGGAGTCCTGCAGACCTAGACGCGTGATCCATCTGCCCTATTTGGACCACGCTGAACACGCTGATGTGTATCTCATCTCTCTACGACCTTGCCTTCCCGAGATACTCCTCAAAGGGCCAGCTCAGCATGTTGCTGAAAAAGTGCCAGCTCCACTTGTACATATGGGACAAAAAATAAGGTGCTTCAATATGGGTACCAATCGACTCCAAATGGCCTGAAATGTGCTCCTAAACATGTTCTGGGGGATGCTTTTGCCAAAAGCACTTAGTCAAATTTTCACTTTTCACCGATCGCATAGACTCTGACTGGGATAGGCATTTTGTCTGTAGCTGCGACGCGGGAGTCCTGCATACCTAGAGTCCTGCAGACCTAGACGCGTGGCCCTATTTGGACCACGCTGAACACGCTGATGTGTCTCATCTCTCTACGACCTTGCCTTCCCGAGATACTCCTCAAAGGGCCAGCTCAGCATGTTGCTGAAAATGTCAAAGTGCCAACTCCACTCCTACAAATGGAACAAAAAATAAGGTGCTTCAATATGGGTACCAATCGACTCCAAATGGCCTGAAATGTGCTCCTAAACATGTTCTGAGGGACGCTTTTGCCAAAAGCACTTAGTCAAAATTTCACTTTTCACCGATCGCATAGACTCTGACTGCGATAGGCATTTGGTTTGTAGCTGCGCAGCGGGAGTCCTGCAGACCTAGACGCGTGATCCATCTGCCCTATTTGGACCACGCTGAACACGCTGTTGTGTGTCTCATCTCTCTACGACCTTGCCTTCCCGAGATACTCCGATCGCATAGACTCTGACTGGGATAGGCATTTGGTTTGTAGCTGCGCAGCAGGAGTCCTGCAGACCTAGACGCGTGATCCATCTGCCCTATTTGGACCACGCTGAACACGCTGATGTGTATCGCATCTCTCTACGACCTTGCCTTCCCGAGATACTCCTCAAAGGGCCAGCTCAGCATGTTGCTGAAAATGTCAAAGTGCCAACTCCACTCCTACATATGGGACAAAAAATAAGGTGCTTCAATATTTTGGTACCAATCGACTCCAAATGGCCTGAAATGTGATCCTAAACATGTTCTGGGGGACGCTTTTGCCAAAAGCACTTAGTCAAATTTTCACTTTTCACCGATCGCATAGACTCTGACTGGGATAGGCATTTGGTCTGTAGCTGCACAGCGGGAGTCCTGCAGACATAGAAGCGTGATCCATCTGCCCTATTTGGACCACGCTGAACACGCTGATGTGTATCTCATCTCTCTACGACCTTGCCTTCCCGAGATACTCCTCAAAGGGCCAGCTCAGCATGTTGCTGAAAAAGTGCCAGCTCCACTTGTACATATGGGACAACAAATAGGGTGCTTCAATATGGGTACCAATCAACTCCAAATGGCCTGAAATGTGCTCCTAAACATGTTCTGGGGGATGCTTTTGCCAAAAGCACTTAATCAAATTTTCACTTTTCACCGATCGCATAGACTCTGACTGGGATAGGCATTTTGTCTGTAGCTGCGCAGCGGGAGTCCTGCAGACCTAGAGTCCTGCAAACCTAGACGCGTGGCCCTATTTGGACCACGCTGAACACGCTAATGTGTGTCTCATCTCTCTACGACCTTGCCTTCCCGAGATACTCCTCAAAGGGCCAGCTCAGCATGTTGCTGAAAATGTCAAAGTGCCAACTCCACTCCTACATATGGGACAAAAAATAAGGTGCTTCAATATGGGTACCAATCGACTCCAAATGTAAATCCCAAATATAATCCCAACAGACATGTCCAGTGATTTTCAGCCTTCTGTGTTTACATTTGTCTGTTGTGATGATACAAGTCAGCAGTCCTAAATGTGTGTTTCTCTTCTACATCGCTGAACACGCTGATGTGTATCTCATCTCTCTACGACCTTGCCTTCCCGAGATACTCCTCAAAGGGCCAACTCAGCATGTTGCTGAAAAAGTGCCAGCTCCACTTGTACATATGGGACAAAAAATAAGGTGCTTCAATATGGGTACCAATCGACTCCAAATGGCCTGAAATGTGCTCCTAAACATGTTCTGGGGGATGCTTTTGCCAAAAGCACTTAGTCAAATTTTCACTTTTCACCGATCGCATAGACTCTGACTGGGATAGGCATTTTGTCTGTAGCTGCGCAGCGGGAGTCCTGCAGACCTAGAGTCCTGCAGACCTAGACGCGTGGCCCTATTTGAACCACGCTGAACACGCTGATGTGTTTCTCATCTCTCTACGACCTTGCCTTCCTGAGATACTCCTCAAAGGGCCAGCTCAGCATGTTGCTGAAAATGTCAAAGTGCCAACTCCACTCCTACATATGGAACAAAAAATAAGGTGCTTCAATATGGGTACCAATCGACTCCAAATGGCCTGAAATGTGCTCCTAAACATGTTCTGGGGGACGCTTTTGCCAAAAGCACTTAGTCAAAATTTCACTTTTCACCGATCGCATAGACTCTGACTGCGATAGGCATTTGGTTTGTAGCTGCGCAGCGGGAGTCCTGCAGACCTAGACGCGTGATCCATCTGCCCTATTTGGACCACGCTGAACACGCTGTTGTGTGTCTCATCTCTCTACGACCTTGCCTTCCCGAGATACTCCTCAAAGGGCCAGCTCAGCATGTTGCTGAAAAAGTGCCAGCTCCACTTGTACATATGGGACAAAAAATAAGGTGCTTCAATATGGGTACCAATCGACTCCAAATGACCTGAAATGTGCTCCTAAACATGTTCTGGGGGATGCTTTTGCCAAAAGCACTTAGTCAAATTTTCACTTTTCACCGATCGCATAGACTCTGACTGGGATAGGCATTTTGTCTGTAGCTGCGCAGCGGGAGTCCTGCAGACCTAGAGTCCTGCAGACCTAGACGCGTGGCCCTATTTGGACCACGCTGAACACGCTGATGTGTGTCTCATCTCTCTATGACCTTGCCTTCCCGAGATACTCCTCAAAGGGCCAGCTCAGCATGTTGCTGAAAATGTCAAAGTGCCAACTCCACTCCTACATATGGGACAAAAAATAAGGTGCTTCAATATGGGTACCAATCGACTCCAAATGGCCTGAAATGTGATCCTAAACATGTTCTGGGGGATGCTTTTGCCAAAAGCACTTAGTCAAAATTTCACTTTTCACCGATCACATATACTCTGACTGAGATAGGCATTTGGTCTGTAGATTCACAGCAAGAGTCCTGCAGACATAGAAGCGTGATCCATCTGCCCTATTTGGACCACGCTGAACATGCTGATGTGTGTCTCATCTCTCTACGACCTTGCCTTCCCGAGATACTCCTCAAAGGGCCGCTCCGTATTGATTTTTCGCCGGCTTCGTTGTCAACAAACCCACATGGCCAGACGGGGAGAGGAGGGGAGGGGCGGGGGGGACAGCGACAGCGGAAAAGCGACCAGACTTGCATAGTTCATTTTAAAACATTTATTTATTGAAATGTGGTGATATCTGATGACCCGCGGCCACCGGTGACGACTCTCTGACCAATCAGCAGTCCGCAATGTTTACACGTCACATTTTAGTACCGCTTCAGCCGTTTTGGAACCGCGGCTGAGTAGGTACTAAAAAAATAGTACCGGGTACCAGATTCCAGGTACTTTTACGTAATGGAAATGCAAAAAGGCCGAGTCGAGTCGAGTCGAGTCGAGCCGGTACCATGTAGTGGAAACGCGGCTTTAGACACACAATATGTCAGCCAGAGCAAGCAGATGAAGCAGACAGCAGTAGCGTGGAGCAGCAGCAAGGCGAAGCAGCGTGGAGACAAAGCATCAGGAGACAAAACATCAGGAGACAAAACATCGGAGACAAAACATCGGAGACAAAGCAGCAGCGACCCCAATAAGCTGATTGCAGTTAGTCCTAATCATGAGAAAATACTGTTAGTGTTGCGACATTACTAAGAATTGCTGCGGTTGCTTGCTACGCTAACACACACATACCTGTTTATGGCCAAACTTGGACACACACACGCACCCACTCGCACAGGAGGAGGGAGGGAGAGAGGACTCGGCCGCCGTCGGTGTTTACCTGAGACCACACTAGCGCATACTTGCCAACCTTGAGACCTCAGAATTAGGGAGATATTCAAAATAATTACATTATAAGGGAAAAGTCAATTTCCAGTAGTTCAACTCCAACCAAGTAGATATAGATTTCAGAAGGCCAACATTTCTATATTAACAATGCTTAAAAAAAATTCCTTTTATTTGTGGGGATACTGAACTTTAGGTCTTCATTGAATGTTTGCCATAATTATTACTATTAAAATAAACTGAATAAATAAAGACATGGGATGTTGAATTGAATTAGTAACATAGGCCTTGATAAACTCTTCCAGCAGCATATATCTTGACAGCTCTACACTGTTGATTTGTATAATCCCAACAGACATGTCCAGTGATTTTCAGCCTTCTGTGTTTACATTTGTCTGTTGTGATGATACAAGTCAGCAGTCCTAAATGTGTGTTTCTCTTCTACATCGGAGGCAAAGTCTTTCCACTTAGGGCTTCCTTCACCTTTCAAACGGGGCAGAGCTCCGTGGGAAACACCTGCCTGACACAGCAACGTAGGGAACCGTGCATGTCCGCGGCGCACAGCTCCACGGACATGCACGGGGGGGGGGCGGCGTCGCCGTCGCCGACTGCATGCGGCTACGCGCCGCTTAACGAGCGCACATGCCGCGCGTCTACATTATCAGTATAATCAGAGGCACCCAGTGTGAACGCACTGTACTGCTACTCGCCATGGTCTCTTCTTCTGCTTGTTCTGCCGCGCTTGACTTCGAGCCGGTGTAACCGTTATTATTGTCCGGCCGGAAACGGTGCCCAGTGAAGGATGATGTAGCAATATTGTTGTCCGGTGGAAATCGGAAGAAATTCAGGAGAATTGTGGCCCCGGGAGATTTTCGAGAGGGGCATTGAAATTCGGGACTCCCCCGGGAAAATCGGGAGGGTTGGCAAATATGCACTAGCGTTAGCCGTCAGACAGCATCTACTACATTGCCGAAAGAGAGAACACTTACCAAGCAAGAACTAAGCCACAGCACATATGGGGAACCCGGAGCAACCCGGAGCAGCGCACAAGCAGTCGCCCTACAAGACAACACAAATGCCGTGAGCACACAGAGAGAGACGAGCGACAGCGTAGCGAAGCAGCGGGGCCGCCATACCTGTCGGACCAGACGACCTTTGGCCCGGAAGTGACGCACCAGTGACAGGAGTGCAAAAGGAGGAGGCGGCGAAGGACGGCCACTTTTATGCTGCCCACCTCATTACCGCCACTAGTGGCTAAACACAGCAATAACATAGATGGCAACATCTATACTGCTACACTGGGTAGCGAGACTGGGCATAATTCAGCGACTTGCTGGCAAACGCAATGGGCCTCGCAACATCATCACCATCAGCCAGCTGAGAAAGCACTGCCCCGAGACCATTGGAGGAGGCATCAACCGACAGGAGGAAAGGCTTACTGAAATCGGGGTGAGCGAGAGTGACATTGTTCAACAAAGCCTGCTTTAGCTTACTGAAAGCCTCACTGCATGCAGGAGTCCAATCAGCCGAAGAGAGGGTCCGAGATGTAAGCCGGACCTGCTTACCTCTGGTACGTCGCACCCTCTTTCCAGAGTACCAGTACCAGAGTACCCCTCAAAAAACTGCTGATAAAACCCAACCATCCCAAGTGTGACAGTTGAGGTTCCTGTCACTATGCCTCCAATTGATCATGTGCCCTGGCTACTTGGCCAAAGGGATGTCCCTTTGGGTGACTGGCAAGCGCGCATGACTATTACCCGGGAGGGGTTCAATCCCCGCCCGGGCCCTCTTCACCTTGCCACATTCTGGCGTTGTTGGCAGGATCCATGTAGCACTAGGGGTGGGTCCATGGATTCCTAATGTGTGGCAGCCTGCGCGGAAGCACGAGGACGTGCTTGTGAAAAGAGGGGGAGAGATGTGACAGTTGAGGTTCCTGTCACTATGCCTCCAATTGATCATGTGCCCTGGCTACTTGGCCAAAGGGATGTCCCTTTGACCCTTGACTGGCAAGCGCGCATGACTCTTACCCGGGAGGTGTGGGTTCAATCCCCGCCCGGGCCCTCTTCACCTTGCCACACAAGGAAGGATCTGATCTTGGTGGGGGATGGGATGTCAGTGCCCTCCACCATTGAGTCATTCTCCTGCAACTCCACAGTAGCTTTGACTTTCTCTGGATCAGTTGAAATGCCTTCCTTCGTCACAATATGCCCCAGAAACTTCACCGAAGGTCTCATGAAGTGACACTTTTTGGGAGCTAGTTTCAGGTTGTGTGCCTTTAAGTGTCGGTCTGGCTGTACAGTCTGAGTCAACAGTCAAGCTCTTCTCACTGGCTGTGTCAGGTTTGTCAGCTGTCACAGTACATTTCACTTCATCAGGCAAGTCAGTTACATACAAGTAGTCAGTGTCAAAGTCTTCCAGTGCCACACAGGGTGACACGTCAGCAATCTCTCAAAGTCACAACACGGCCCACCATCACTGAACGCGGCACAGTTCTTGACACACTTGGCTCCACAACCACCGTACTGCCAGCTGAGAGACATAGATGGGCAGGTAGGCGACCCCAGACTAAGTGTCAAGGGCTCCAGGGTCACTGCATGCTTGAGTTTAACAGTACCAACCTTAGCAGGATACTCATCACCTCTCCATGTCTCCACAGTGGTCAACAGCTGCAGCAGGCTCCCTTCCTCCACAGGGACCTGACCAGAAAGAGACGTTCTCTCCCCGAAGTCTCCAGAGTGTTTCAGCGCTCGAATGAGGTGTTTCATGACATTGCTGCCAAGAATGAGATCATCACTTTGGCCCTCCACTATGAGCGTTGGAACCGAGAAGCAACAGCCAAACACCCTCATCTGCAACTCACACACACCGACAGGGTTTGTTCTCGAACCTCCACATCCAACAAGGACAACTGAAGTGGGAGAGACAGAGTCAGGGGAAACAACATTATTCTGCTTCAGGAGGGGGAGCACACTAGAGCTCAAGGAACAGGCCATAGAGCCGCTGTCAAGCATAGCTCTAAGTTTTACAGTATCTTGGATCAGCACATCAGTGTGAAACAGGTCATCAGTTGCAGACAGTCTTTGTGTATTTTGAATAATCACAGTGGAGTTATCACCTGCTAAGGAGCAGAACTGTGAGTATACTGACTCAAGATCAACATCATCAAAATCTTGTGGGGACACGTCATTTGGCCCTACACTACTCCCCTGCTCATGTGGGCCAGCTAGTTTCCCTGCTGGTTGGAACCACCAGACTGAGCAGCAGGTAAGTCAGAAGGAGGAGCGCTATGACAGGTCACAGCCTGATGTCCAGTAGCGTAACAGCGAAAACAAAGCCGCTCTCTCCTGCAATGAGACACGGTGTCATGGTCGTCATCCCCACAAACAGAACACGGGCCCCGAGACCTGCTGCGGCCACCAGCACCTGACCTTGGTGACCTGGAATGACGGGAGGCCTCTCGCTGCAGTAACCGCTCAAGAAGAGTGATAACATGGTCAAGTGACTGCCCTTCAGACTGCGACGTTCTGCCGGCTGTAACTAGTTGAGGGGCAGGGACCCCCTCTGCAGACTGGGCGTGGCACTGCAAAACGTTCGCAGCCTGGTTGGATTGCAGGCTTCCGGTTGGGTTTGAAGACTGGCGCTGCTGGAGGCGCCTCTTTCGGTGGTGTTCATCCAGCCTCACCTGAACATCAGTAGCCGTCCACTCTTCCAGCGGCTTGCAGCTGAAGACTAGAGACAGCTCAGTATCTGGACAGTGAGTGATAAACATGACTGTGACTTTACGGGAAGGATTGTCGAGAGTCTTTCCCTGTCTCTTTAGTCCATCTACAGCAGTGTCAATGGCTTTGTTAAGCCGGATCCAATAGTCAACAGCTGTCTCGGTGGGTTGTGGCTTTGTGTCATAAAAGTCAGCAAGGGGCATAAAGGAAGTCACAGAGTCACCAAAGTGCTGCGTATGTCAAATACTGGTTGAGGGCCTGACTTTAAGTCTAAGGAGGGTTGACTGCAAAGCCCAATGGTCACTACATCACGTGCCCTCCCCCTTAGCTTGCTCAAAACCTCATCTACCTGGTAACTTAGCTCAATGCCCTTCCTACTCAGGTGAAGCCTCATAGCTTGCTCCCACTCAGAGACTGATATCCTATCAGTGTTATCCCCCCGGAAAGGATGTGGTTCATAACTGTCATGTGTAATTGTCAAGTTAACTTTAGAAAGATCAGTTGTGGTTGACTGAGTCATGTTAGCATCAGTAGCTGGAATGGACTTAAGACATGAAACAATGTTCTCACCTATACTGGTCCCTATCTGTTTCACCACTGAGAACGTGCACATCTTGACCAGAAAGTGCAGACTCCCTATCCACCCCAACATCTGCAGTGGCACATGCACTGTATCCCTCCCAGGGCGACTGTGAGGAGTAGATGTAACATGTCTGCCTTCACTAAACCCATCCAGTGTAGGAAACTGACTGAACCACTGTCTAGAACCCCTACCAACACTTGACACGTTATGTTGATCCATTGTCTTTGAAAAAATGAAATAAATTCTCAAAATCTACAACTAAGATTCTGTTGCCCTTTTTGCAGCTTTAATTTACTAACTTATTACTCTTCTCTTTTTTTTTCTTTTCTGTCTCGTTGACAGTTATCCCAAATAGAGAAAAAAAATATACCTTGAGGGATTTATGCATCAAATGGACCACAAATATGATGAAAGAGTAGAAAAAGAAAGAAAAAAATATATATATCCCCACTAATACACATTAAAACACATGTTCACTACTGGAATCCACAAAAAAAACTTCTCTCTCTCTCTCTTTTTTTTTTTTACTTTCTTTTTTTTTCCGTGGCACGGACAGGCCACCTTTAAACAGAAAAAAAAAACCACAGTCCAAACCCGGGTTCTTTGCTGCAACCGGACTCACGATACCCAGGGCATGAATAAAGAAGCAGTTGCGTGCAGAGCCACAGGTCCCACGTCGAGCTCGCAGCGTCACCATGGAGACGAGCAGACCCCGGCAGCACTGTAGTCATGATCGGGTCACGGCACCATTGTAGCGGTTTTGGTACTCATCCTTGCGTTGTGTAGTTTTAACATACGAGTCAGACCTTCACCGTTGGCAACCTCGCCGTTTATTGTGCACACATGGACTGACCTGGCAGAGGAATCAACATTTACAGTCAGTCCAGCTCTTCTTCTCTCACACACACACACATATACGGCAGGGAAATAGCATAGTCCGACTGCCTAAACATTCTCAAAACTAACATAAAATAACACAAAGCGTACCTGGCAGAGGAATCAACATTTACAGTCAGTCCAGCTCTTCTTCTCTCACACACACACACACACATACAAGGCAGGGAAATAGCATAGTCCGACTGCCTAAACATTCTCAAAACTAACATAAAATAACACAAAGCGTACCTGGCAGAGGAATCAACATTTACAGTCAGTCCAGCTCTTCTTCTCTCACACACACACACATATACGGCTGAAAAATGTAAAATGAAACGAAAGTACAGGTTAGCTAACACGTGTAACCCTAGCCACGTTGTAAACACAAATAAAAGAAAAACACGTCAACTTTATATGGAAAAGGACGTGCTCGACTGTTCGGGAGCTATATGCTTAAGAAATACAACTTAAACCACCTCTTAGCATTGAAATTAAAGTAATTAACATGAAACAATAGCGGAGCTCGTAGCTTGTGCACCTACCAGGGAAATAGCATAGTCCGACTGCGGCTACCCCCCGGGGTGCACGACCCTAGTCCACAGGGGTGATGCATTGAATTACCATAGGAAAAACAAGTTTTTGTGTTGTGTGGTGAGTTTTTATGGCAAGTGGAATCAAATTATCTTTTAACTCCGTTACATATGCGTGAATGTCTGTGTGAACCTCATGTAATGCCAGGGCTGCACCGTGGCTCTCTGTGAGGTTGCCGGTGTTGTGTGGAGAAGTGGCTTGTTGCTGCGAGCAGCATGCAGAGCCCGTGGTCGGAAGGGGGAAAATTGGGGCAAAATCAGCCCGATTATCTTTATGTGTGTGGCAGGCTTAACATACAAATGCGCGCGGAAGCGCGCACTCCTCTCCCACACTCTATCACACACAGGTAACTTCATGTGATTACACACACACACATGCACACAGTTAACCTAATGTGGTTACAGCTCTTCCATATCAGTGCTTATAGAAAGATGATCATGTGTCTGTCTGATCAGCTCTGTCTTGACCTTAAGATCGTGGGTTTGATTCCCACGTTGACAGAGATGGCAAAACCGGCAGTAGCCCCGTGGCCCATTCAAAATTTCCCCAGAGGAAATTTTCTAGTTATAGTTACTAGTTACCTTCCCCAAAAAGTAACTGAGTTAGTAACAGGGCTACTATATGATAAAAGTAATTAATTACCAGGAAAAGTAACTATTCCGTTCTTTTTTTAAATGCTAAAATATATCAAATTACTGAGACTTCTCTCCTTAACCCCCGTTTATCTGGAATTAACCAAGTTGCTTGTGACTCCTACACAGGCATAGGCTATGAATGGTTTGATCATTTAGCCGTATGAGTAAAAATGAAGTCCCGTGAGATTAGATTTTGGTGTTCATTTTTATGTAGATGGGTAGATAGCAACAGTTAGAGGAGACAGCCAACTTCTGTCGACCCCTAGAGGAATTCTATGTAAACACTGCTGGCGCTTCCACATTATGTCTAGCAGTAACAGCCACACATATGCGAATAAGAGTGGCAAATATTACCATTGACTTCCAGTCTTTCTGTGCAAAGGGAACTGAAGCAAATGTGCATCTTGGCTTCATGTGGAGTCAACTGAAGCAAATGCATACAATAAAAATAAACAAACCACTGCACACCAACTCATACTACATGCAAAACGTGTTATTCGCTACAAATAAATAAAAGTAGAGTGAGTCACTGTGCAGTGTTTTGTTTATTTTTATTAGCCTAGCCTATATTTTCTATGTTCCTACTGCTGACTAGTACTGACCTGACTGTGAAGAGATATTTGTTTTACTAAAGCAAATGCATGTATGATAAATGAGGGCCAATAAGTGCAGTTTAAAATAAATCTAGTTTCTTTACAACCTCTGATCTAATACAGTTTATTATTGTTAATATAAAGAAAATACATAATTACCCACCTGCCTGTGTTATTCTGCTTCAGTCTTACTCCCTGCTCCCTAATTACTTAATAGTTTCACAGTAATTAAACAAGTCCAAACTAGAATTATTCTGACTTTACTAGATTGCTTTTTCATGGCAATTTCTTCACATTACCACATTGTTACTACACAGTTAATGGCCAACTTGACTGTCATGTCTAGTCATGCAATTTA
>NC_140923.1:20320809-20326988 GCF_045865225.1 Trachurus japonicus
ATGTTGAGAATTTATTTGTTGGAAAGACATTATTTCAGAAGAATAAATGAATGATAAATAAGTTAATGAGTTAAATACAAGTTAACATTAATATTGATAAAAACAGTTAATATGTTGTTGAATATGTGGTTAAAAAGGAGACTGCATTTCATTGATTTGTAGTTACATTAAAATGGACTTCATTTCCCATGATGCTCTAGGAGCAAGAAGGTAACGTAACGTGATTACGTCAGTGTTGTTGTTGCGTAGTCAGCCATGTTTGAACCCTGAAAACTCGCACATGCTGTATGTTTCTCTCTTTTCTTTTTTTTACTATTATCAACTAAAGCATTTTGAATGAAAGAAAACGCCTCGCTTCGTCATTTTTTAGTTTGAAGTTAAATCTACAACATTTTTGGTGCCGAAACCCGGGAAGCAGGAGATTATGGCCGACGAAGCTGGAGACACCGAGGAGCAACAGTTACTGGACGATGTGGAGCAACTTGCTGAAAGGTCGAAAAGGAAGCGTCGGACAATACGGAGCTCCACAACAAGACTGTTGAACCAGATTGACGGTGAAGTATCAAAGAGAGACCCGGACATCGGCCGTGTGCGAGAGATGTTGGCCGTGTTGTCAGCAAAGGAGGACAGTCTGCGCGAGCTGGACCGCATAGCGGAGGAACACACTTCGCTGGACGACGTGGAGGCGGAGATCGAACTCGCAGAGGATTACAGAGACCGCATTATCGGGATGAAGACGCGAGCTCACCGAGTGATCCAAGCACATGAGACTGTGAGTAGAGACGATCCCCGGCCTGCTCGGCTAAGTGATGTTAGCGCAAACACCGCTGGCTCTCAGCGCAGCAACCCGACCGTGAGACTGCCGAAGCTAATGATCGAGAAATTCAACGGAGACGTAAGTTTATGGCAGGAGTTTTGGAGTCAGTATGAGACTGCTATTCATAGCAATGATGCCCTTTGCAACAGAGAAAAGTTTACCTACCTGAAAACTTACCTTGCTGGAACGGCTGCAAAGGCAGTAGCAGGACTCACTCTGACAGACAGTAACTATGATGCTGCAGTTGATATACTCCGAAGCAGATTTGGAAGGAAAGATCTTATTGTAAATGCCCACATGTCGAAGCTTCTGAATCTCACTCCTGTAAAGAAATCATCTGATGTCAGTGCATTGAGGCAGTTATATGATGACTGTGAAATTCAAATCAGAAGCCTAGAGTCACTGGGAGTGGTATCAGACACCTACGGAGGCATGTTATGCCCAATACTGCTCCAGATGTTACCAGAGGACATGGCTCTTGAATACAGCCGTCAGAGAGGAGATCAGGATGAGTGGAAAGTGCCTGACGTGCTCAAGTTTCTGCAAAAGGAGGTTCAGAGCCGAGAGAGAGCTTCGCAAATGATGAGATCATACAACCAGAGAGAGAACCAGTCTGCTCACAAAACCTGCAGCAAATCATATTCGACCAGTGACATGAAACTAAAGAAACCAAGCATGACGTCTGCAGCTACACTACACACTGCCAACCAGAAGACACAAAACTGCCTGTTCTGTGATAGTGCTGAACACAAATCTGAAAGCTGTCCAGACCACAACGTGTCAGCACGTAAGGAAAAGTTGAAGAAGCTTGGCAGGTGCTTTGTGTGTTTGGGACCTAAACACATTGCAAGGTTCTGCAGGTTAAAGGGCATGTCATGTGCCACATGTGGAGGCAAGCATCATGTGGCCATTTGTGAAAAAACCGACGCATCCCCACCTGCTGTATCTGCCAACATGGACACTGTCATTTCCTCTGTAATTCCCCAAGCAGAAAAAAGCAAACCGGATTTTGAGAACGCTGTGCTGCTACAAACCGCCAAGGCATGGGTTGTAGGGCCCACAAGCAGGAAGATGGTTCGCTGCTTACTCGATGGAGGCAGCCAGGGGAGTTTTGTGCATGAGAATGTAGTGAAGGCTTTGCAGCTACCTGTTACTAGACAGGGGACACTTACCCTTCACACATTTGGCTCCTCTGCCCCAACAACGGTGAGGCGCAACATAGTGAAGCTCAGCTTGGAGAATATCTGGGATAAACAGCAGAGAACTGAAATAGAGGCAGTTGTGACCCCCAAGGTGTGTACTGCATTGATGAAAGTCCCTGGTGAACATATACAGAAAGAAATGAATAAGAGAGGTCTCCAACTCGCAGACTTCGCTGGAGATGATGAACCTGAACTTTCTGTGCTAATTGGCTCAGATTACTACTGGCAGATAGTATCAGGCCGAGTAGAAAGACTGACAGAGAGCCTGGTAGCACTGGAGAGCACCTTTGGATGGGCAGTGCAGGGCCCAGTCGCAGTGTCCAGCATGACAGAGACAACATGCATGCACATCCAGCTCAGCGAGGATGCACAGATGGACAAGCAGCTGCATGCATTCTGGGAGCTTGAGTCCCTGGGAATCACAAGTGAGAAGTCTGAGAGCCCAGATGATGTGGAAGCGTTGCAGCGGTTCGAGGAAACCTCCATCTTCAAGGATGGGCGTTACCAAGTGGAGTTGCCATGGCGACAAAACCATCCTCCACTTCAGGACAATTACCGCATTGCAAAAAAGAGACTTGAGAGTTTGAAAAGGAAACTACGAAAGGACGTCACACTCTACAGCAGATACAATGATGTCGTGGAGGACTACTTAAAACAAGGAATGGCTGAGGATGTGCCAAGGGAGCATACATCCCCACCAAGCAGTCAGACATATTACTTACCTCATCACGCTGTACTGAGGGAGGATAAGGTGACAACAAAATTGCGGGTTGTCTTTGATGCTTCATCCCACGAAGACCAAAGTCCCTCACTAAATGACTGTCTCTTAACAGGTCCCAATTTGAATCCAGATCTGATGAGTGTTTTGATTAAGTTTAGACTGCATGAAATTGCATACATGGCAGACATTAAGAAAGCATTTCTGCAGATTTCACTCTCAGAAAGAGACCGAGACGCTGTAAGATTTCTGTGGTTCACAGGCCCACCAACGGAGGAGAAGGACGAGAAGCTGCGCATTCTCAGGATGACAAGAGTGGTGTTCGGAGCTTCATCAAGCCCATTCTTACTCGCAGCCACCATCAGGAAGCATTTGAGACAATATGAGCTTGAACACCCACAAGTGATAGACACCATCAGCTCCTCACTTTATGTGGATGACTTTATTTCAAGTGCGAGCGAGGTGACAGAGGCACATGCAGTGACGACCACAGCCAAGAACATTATGTCTGCTGCAGGCATGGAGCTATGTAAGTGGATGACGAACTCTCCTGAGCTGAAAGAAAAATGGCAGGAGAGCTCACTGGACTGCACTGCACAGCCAGAAACACACGGGTCAGTGCTGAAGGTTCTGGGCTTGGTCTGGAGACCGGTCACCGATGATTTTGTGTTCGACCTCAGGGGGCTGCTTGATATTCTGAAAGAAAGAGAAAACACAAAACGAAGTGTTCTGCAGTCTTCTGCTCGCATTTTTGACCCTCTAGGTTTCCTGACCCCTTTCACTATCAGGATAAAGTGCTTGTTCCAGGAGATGTGGGAACGAGGGCTCAGGTGGGATGAGGAACTGCCGCCTGATTTGACAAAGAAATGGCAACAGTGGTGCTCAGAGCTTCCCCAACTGCACCAGCTGTCAATCCCACGCTGGTACAAAACACACATGCAGCAGCAGGACAGTCAAGATTTAAAGCTACATGTGTTTTGCGACTCAAGTGAAAAGGCTTACAGTGCAGTTGCTTATCTCCAGGGAGAAACAAAAGATGGAAAAGTGACCATAAGCCTGGTTGCATCCAAGTCCAGAGTGGCTCCACTCAAAAGAATGACACTGCCACGCCTGGAGCTGATGGGAGCTGTAATAGCAGCCAGGCTTGGGAGCACCCTCATGAAAGCACTGCAGCTGGACAAGACACAACTCAGACTATGGACAGACTCAATGATCGTGCTACACTGGATTCGCAGTTCTGCTCACAAGTGGAAACAGTTTGTAGCAAATCGAGTGACAGAAATCCAGACTCTAACTGACCCACAGGCATGGTCTCACTGTAAAGGAAAAATTAATCCAGCTGACCTTCCCACCAGAGGACTAACGGTGCAGGACTTGAAGCAGAGCACACTGTGGTGGAAAGGGCCTGGTGTTCTGATATCCCCTGATCAGTCAGAGCGCACTGAGGAAGATGTTCAGGAAGATGAGGTAAAGTCTGAACTCAGATCCAAACACCAGATTGTTGTACAGTTTGTTAAGCAAGACATAGACCTTTTAAAACCTGTTCTGTGTTTGGAGAAGTACAGTAAACTAAAAACTGTACTCCGAGTGACAGCCTGGATAAAGAGGTTCATCACCAACACTCGCTCAAGCACAAAAATGAGTGGTGAACTGACAGCAGAAGAGCTGAATGAAGCAGGAAAACATTGGATAAAGGTGATTCAGAACCAGAGTTTCAGCTCAGAAATTGACATGCTCAGAGCAGGAAAAGGCCCAAACTCTGACTCCAGAATCCGAGAGCTAAAACCATTTCTGGATGAAGATGAGCTGCTCAATGTAGGAGGAAGGCTCCAGCATTCTGATCTATCTTACAGAGAAAAGCACCCATGGATTTTGCCCAGCGATCACAGATTTACAGAAATGTTGGTGCAATATCAACATGAGAAGATGATGCATGCAGGGGTACGAGACACTTTAGTGCAGACGAGAGAGAAGTATTGGATTTTGAGAGCGCGACAAGTAGTCAAAAGGGTGGTGTCCAGATGTGTACTTTGTAAAAAATTCAAGGCGAAAGCGGCACAACAGACTACTGCACCGCTACCAAAGGACAGAATAACAGAGTCACCACCATTTGAGATCACAGGTGTGGACTTCGCAGGGCCACTCTATGTGAAGACGCACAACTCCATGACAAAATCCTACATAGCGCTGTTCACCTGCGCTGTAACCAGAGCAGTGCACTTGGAGCTGGTCTCAGACCTGTCCACTGAGAACTTCCTGCTAGCACTAAAAAGATTCATCTCAAGAAGAGGATTATGCAAGGTGATCTACTCAGATAACGCCAAGACATTCAAGAGAGCTGATCAGGATCTAAAAGAGCTCTGGAAAAGCATCAAAGATCCACAGCTACGAGAGTTCTTCTCAGAGAAGGGCATCACCTGGCGGTTCATCGCTGAAAGAGCAGCCTGGTGGGGGGGATTCTGGGAAAGGCTTGTAAGGTCAGTCAAAATTATTCTCAGAAAAGTGCTTGGCAGAGCTAAACTCAACTTTGAAGAAATGTGCACCATCCTGACTGAGGCAGAAGCCATCATAAACTCGAGGCCGCTCACTTATGTGCACAATGATGTGGATGAACCACAGCCGTTGACACCTGCCCACTTCTTGGTGGGTCAGAGACTGACTTGCTTACCCCCTAAGCCATTTCCAGCTGATACTAACCATCCAACAGCAAACAAGGAGGAGATGACACGGAGGTGGCGTTACAGACAAAGACTTATGACTAACTTCTGGAACAGATGGCGGAGAGAATATTTACTGGACTTGAAGTCAGCCCATCGCTGTGACACCCCGCAGCCTTCTCTGCTGAAGGTGGGAGATGTTGTTCTCATCGGAGAGGATAACACACCAAGGCAGAGCTGGAGGCTGGGAAGAATTCAAGAACTCTTTCCAGGGCGTGATGGCCTAGTCAGGTCATGTACAGTTAGAACCAGTTCAGGCACCCTTCTGAGGAGACCAATTCAGCTGTTATATCCTTTGGAAATTTAGATAAACTGTAGTTTATCGGGGGGAGGATGTTGAGAATTTATTTGTTGGAAAGACATTATTTCAGAAGAATAAATGAATGATAAATAAGTTAATGAGTTAAATACAAGTTAACATTAATATTGATAAAAACAGTTAATATGTTGTTGAATATGTGGTTAAAAGGGAGACTGCATTTCATTGATTTGTAGTTACATTAAAATGGACTTCATTTCCCATGATGCTCTAGGAGCAAGAAGGTAACGTAACGTGATTACGTCAGTGTTGTTGTTGCGTAGTCAGCCATGTTGAACCCTGAAAACTCGCACATGCTGTATGTTTCTCTCTTTTCTTTTTTTTACTATTATCAACTAAAGCATTTTGAATGAAAGAAAACGCCTCGCTTCGTCATTTTTTAGTTTGAAGTTAAATCTACAACATC